>NC_136070.1:891412251-891599577 GCF_964261635.1 Lissotriton helveticus
AATACGGGCCTATAACCACGTGCGCCGGCCACGGAGCAAACTGTAATCGTATATGATGAGGAGACATTTACACTGTAGAGGAACGTAACGGGCGGGCCATTAGGTTGCAAGAACTAAGGTGTCTAAAAGTTGCGGAATCGGTGGACGTACATTTTATAATTAAAATACGACAGGGCCAGTTACAATAAAATTATCTAGATATACATTTGCGGGCAAGTACCATGGGTGACGTTAATTCGAACTTTCAATAGTACAGTAATCAATAACACATCACAACTTAATATCAATAGAGATGTCGAAATATTCAATCTATTCTCGTCCCCGCCCGCCATGTGCTTCAAAACTGCATACGTATCTCGTGATATCAAAGTTGTACAACAAGTACACAACAAGGAGTTACGAGTCCCATTTATTCCGGCGCCATTTTGGGCGAGGACGGGCAGGTCCAGGATATAGTCAAAATGTCTCTACCAACCATCGACTATGATGATGTTCATATGCTGTATTTATTAGAGTAACACTCATCTGTCCACATGAAATTAATTTGCCACAATCTAAACATGTCATTTTAATCTTTCCAAAGTTCTTTTAAATATTTGGGACCGTTTCCCTTGCCTCTGATGCTGTCAGTGCCACTTCTTTGACGAATGTACTGGCAGGTCGGGGGTTCTTCTCCAAATCTCTCTTTTATGCAGCACTATAATTAATCGGTGCCACCTCTCCATATGACGATGCATGGTATAGTTACCATAACTATATTTTTTTTCGGTTCCTCTGGAGAGTACATCGTGGCAGATGAAGCGTGTAACGTACCGGGCATTTACCTTTTTTTGCATATAGAGGAAAGGAAAAAACAATTCAAGCGTCCGAGTTCTAAGGTGTCCCAGGGCCATTTTAGTGGACCAGGCCCAAATCCAAAGAACAGGCCGCCATTTTGAGAGTCCTGTTGCAGCCGCCTGTCGCTGTAGCATCAAGACCGGCCGAAACTCAGCTGAATGGCAACTGAAACGGTAAAGGGGCGCCCCACTACAGCAGACGAGCCTCCACCTGGGAAGGCCCGTTCACGCCGCCTCCCCCCCCCCCTTTGGACACCCCACGCCGTTATTCGGAGCAGTATTGTAGGATGGCCACACCAGTGCAGCAACTTGCTAGACACCACCTCGGTGGTAACCGAATCTCAGCGCCTCGTGGTGTCTTCTAGTCAGAAAATATTGTTGCGCTGCCTTTGGCCCCATTCGCACATCGGTCCGCTACTGACACCACCTCACAGGCCAACGGGGCGCCCCACGCCGACTTTCAGCATTGTAGGATGGCCACACCAGTGCGGCAACCTAGACACTACCTCGGAGCCATCCGGATCTTGGCATCTCAGCGCCTTGTGGTGTCTTCTATTCAGAAAATATTGTTGCGCTGCCTTTGGCCCTATTCGCACATCGGTCCGCTACTGACGCCATCTCACAGGCCAACGGGGCGCCCCACGCCGACTTTCAGCATTGTAGGATGGCCACACCAGTGCGGCAACTTGCTAGACACCACCTCGGTGCCATCCGGATCTTGGCATCTCAGCGCCTTGTGGTGTCTTCTATTCCGAAAATATTGTTGCGCTGCCTTTGGCCCCATTCGCACATCGGTCCGCTACTGACGCCATCTCACAGGCCAACGGGGCGCCCCACGCCGACTTTCAACATTGTAGGATGGCCACACCAGTGCGGCAACTTACTAGACACCACCTCGGTGCCATCCGGATCTTGGCGCGTTGTGCTGCCTTCGGCCTATTCGCACATCGGTCCGCTACTGACGCGAACTCACAGGCCAACGGGGCGCCCCACGCCGACTTTCAGCATTGTTGGATGGCCACACCAGTGCGGCAACCTAGACACTACCTCGGTGCCATCCGGATCTTGGCATCTCAGCGCCTTGTGGTGTCTTCAAATCAGAAAATATTGTTGCGCTGCCTTTGGCCCTATTCGCACATCGGTCCGCTACTGACGCCGCCTCACGTGCCAACTTATTTTCTCCGCATTTTATACCCTATGCCGCATAACAGGTCATGTGACTTGTTTATAAAACTTTTCATTGGTTCATTTTACTTTTGGTTTCCTAATGATGGAAGGCTTGATCATATGACCTAAAAACAACACTTTTCATTGGATGAAAACTTTTTTTTTTCCCAAACGATGAAAGCCCCACCTTGTTTCTGAATGTTTCAGACTGAAGCTGGCGTCAACATGAAAGCACCACCATCTCGTGGCTCCGTCGTGGTCATTCCGCGAGCAATCATGGCAGCCGCTCCCCACCAGAAGCCTGCAGGAGTCGGGGGCCCCCAAAACTTTTGTTGAATCCTCAAGGCGGAGGGGACGCTTTCGAGAATGGGGTCCAAGACCTACAAGACAAGCGTGCGATTTCCAAGGTGTCCCAGGGCCATTTCAGTGGACCAGGCCCAAAAAGGAAAGAGCCTGCCGCCATTTTGAGAGTCCTGTGACAGCCGCCTATCGCTGCACCGCAAGAGTGGGCGCAACTCAGCTGAATTGCGGCTTTTGACACAGTGGACCAAAAGCGGACGGAATGGCAACTGAAACGGTAAAGGGGCGCCCCACTACAGCAGACGAAACTCCACCTGGAGAGGCCCGTTCACGCCGCCTCCCCCCCCCCCCCGGGGCGCCCCACGCCGTTATTCGGAGGGCGGCAACTTACTGGACATCGCCTTGGTGCCATCGTTCTGCTGTCTTGGAACTATTCGCACAACAGTTTGCTACTGACGACCCACCCCCCTCGACGCCGGATACCGAAATCAGTGCGGCACCCAGGCAACATCACCTGGGTGCCGTCCAGAAATCTGGACGTTGTGCTGCGTTGGGACTATTCGCACAGCCGACCGCTACTTCGTTGTTTTTCCCTAAAAATGTTTAAATGTTTTTACTGTTTTTGTTTTGTTGTATATATTTATAAGTTATTAAAGTTTTATAATCTTACTACTTTGTTGGAGTGCTATATATTTTTAATGTGACACATAATTGTAAAAACTTTGATGTACAAAGAGTCATCCCTGGAATCTTCCGCTTCAGGCTCGGTCCCCTCCCCAATCACAATACAGGATGGTTTTCAGATAGTAGGAACGCGTGTGCTGTGACGGATCTCATCGGGTGTGGGCCTTGATCTACTATAACTCCTTTGAAGAGGGGTGATTCTTTACAGCTGGGGCCATAAACTACATCTGCAGGGCTAGCTGATAGCCTAGGACCGGCCTGGACAATCGGACACAGAGGAAAAGGAGTGTCAGAGGGTGCGGTAGTGAATAGGGCGAAAGGGAGGTGTCGGGCGGGCACAGGGTGTGATTCTCAGGGAAGAGCAGCGCAGATGGGGGGAGGTTTATTGCCCATGCATGAGACAGAGAGCGGGGGTGACCAGTGCCTGGGGGAGATGCTTGCGAGGGTGGGGAGCCATGCTAAGGATCGACAGCGTGCAGAGAGTGGGTCCGGTCAAGGCATCTAAAATGGCTGCCGTGCACGACAAAAGTGTGGCATTTGAAAAAAGGCAAGATGGCGCAGACAATGTTTTTCAACACTTCCTGATTTCCTTCGAATCGAACGTTAACAGACGTTCGGGCATATTACCAAAGTTAAGCGATATTTATCCCTAACGATGCTTAGCAACGAATTTTTTACCGCTAAGCATCGTCAGAAATTATCGCAGATAAACCTTGCTATTATCAAGGTTTATCGCAAATGCGATGAAAAACGACCGCAATGCATTAATATCGCTGAAAAGTCAGCGATATTCATGCATTACCGAGCTAATGCTCTTAGCCATGTTATCCACCTCCCATTGGATAACATGGCTAAGAACTGCTCAGGGCAGGTGTTACTTTTTGGAGATATTCGCGCTTAGCGCGAATATCTCCAAAAGTTGGTAATAGGAGATAGCGATGTTAGCGACTGTTTCCAGTCGCTAACATCTTGGCATGCCCACTTTGCATGTCATTAGTGATAAATATCACTGACATGCAAAGTGGAGCCCAAGATGGTCGCTATCTCCTACTAGCGGTCGCTAACTGGTGTTAGCAACAGCTAGGTAATACGGAGATAATTTTATCTCCGCGAAGCGGAGCGCTGTTACAGATATATATCTTTTTTTGAACGTTAATTTCTCAAAATCCACTGGAGCACATATATTGAGACCTAGCAAAGGCACATCGGGCTACCAGTCCCTACAATTTTGCCAAGTTTCGTACAAATCCATTCAGCCGTTCGATTATTATTATTTTATTTTTTTTGCCCCGCGGGGCCCTTTTAAAACCTCCACATCAAACCTAAGAGGTCAAGGAGGATCTACTATGCCCCCTTATGGTCATTTGCCCCTTCGCTTTGGCCTCCTCTTGAGTCTCGATCCTACCGAGAGACAAGATGGCGGCCGCTACGGACTGTTTGGAATGTTTACAGACGCCGGAGAACCAATCAGCTTCGCAAAGCTCCGTAACGCGAAAAGTACGCGAAGTGGAGCGCTGTTACAGATATATATCTTTTTTTGAACGTTAATTTCTCAAAATCCACTGGAGCACATATATTGAGACCTAGCAAAGGCACATCGGGCTACCAGTCCCTACAATTTTGCCAAGTTTCGTGCAAATCCATTCAGCCGTTCGATTATTATTTTTTTTTTTTTTTTTGCCCCGAGGGGTCCTTTAAAAACCTTCACATCAAACCTAGGGGGTCAGGGCGGATCTACTATGCCCCCTTATGGTCATTTGCCCCTTCGCTTTGGCCTCCTCTTGTCTCTCGATCCTACCGAGAGACAAGATGGCGGCCGCTACGGACTGTTTGGAATGTTTACAGACGCCGGAGAACCAATCAGCTTCGCTTCACAAAGCTCCGTAACGCGAAAAGTACGCGAACTGGAGCGCTGCCCGGTCCGCTGTTACAGATATATATCTTTTTTTGAACGTTAATTTCTCAAAATCCACTGGAGCACATATATTGAGACCTAGCAAAGGCACATCGGGCTACCAGTCCCTACAGTTTTGCCAAGTTTCGTGCAAATCCATTCCGCCGTTCGGGCTAAAAGTGAGGCCAACCGCCCTATGGAAAACTCAATGTTAAAAACATGTTTTTGGACCCCCCTTTTTTCTCGGCCCCCCCTTGACGAACCCCCCCCAAATTTTCAGGGGCTGCTCAGAAACAAAATGTTACATTTTCCTGAAAATTTCAGCCAATTCCGTCCACAAACGCCAAAGTTATTAGACATAGAATTTTCAAAAATCCCATAGAGAAAAAATCCTAACTATATATACCTACTGGCGACCGCCAGTAGGTAATATATATATATATATATATATATATATATATATATATATATATATAGTGTTTTAGTTTTGTATCTGGTTCCGAGCAGATGTGCTGCAGTCATTCTGCAGAGAACTTGTGGCTGTGCGTGAGGCATTGATATGGCGTCATATTTTTGACTGTTTGGTGATTTGTTGTAAAGAGAGATTTATATGAGTAGGTTGCTTTAATGTAACATGGTAGAAAAGATGAGTAGCAAGTTTCCTCCCAAGAACAAAAATGTTATCGTGCAACACTCGAGCTGGCTATCTTTTAGGCATCAACCCTCCTTTGATATGATGGGGGTTTTTGCCAGACCACCCAAGAGTAATGTTTCTAGCAAATGATAAAGGATTGACTGGCAAGCAGCATACTGTACAGCCATTGTATCCTACCATAAGTATGGCAAGATTGTGTCCCTCCTGGAGGAGAGGGACTAGCAAAAGCAGGGTTAAGGGAGCGTGAAGTAAAGTGTTGGGACGGAATGCCTTCTGTGTAGCTCTGGAGAGCTTGCTTCTCTGCTCTATGTTGATCTCCTGGAAAATTGCCTAGCGTTTTGGATTTTTACCTAGGAGAACATGAAAATCGTGCCTGTCCATTGAGGGTCTCTGGTTGCAATGGATTGTGACACTAGTGTGAAGGAGCGCGAAAAGTGCACCACTCGTTTACAGACTAGTTACTACCCTTTCTATCCAGGCTGTGGGATGTGGACTGTGATTGTTGCCTTCATCTGTTAACCGGTGGTACCTGTATCGCTTGGAAAGGCTTGCATGTACACTTCCTCTTGGTAAAGTCTGATATCTCACTTTCCCAGATTATTTGGCCTCTATCATATCTTGGATGTGTTATATGGTGAGGCAGTGTGTTTAATATAAGCGGGGCTAGTTTCTGTTCTGCTTGACATCCCAGCTCCCCCATTTGGGGGTTGAAGGAAGGAGCCTGCTCTTAACTGTATTTAGCTCAAACTTTCCCTGCTGGAACTGCTGTTACCCCCCCCCCCCCTGTGTAATAGCCAGTCTCATGTAGCCAGGGCTCCCTTTCCTGGAGTTGATTAATAGTACTTTCTGGTGACACGTGCTGGTACTGGGGCGTGGGGGTGGCAGGAGGCTTTGGGTAGCAAACTCTCCCCCAAGCAGTTGTCACTCGGTGAACAAGCAGAAAATATTCCCCTGGGATTAGAGGGACAACCAGGATACAGAAGTAGCCTGTCAATAAGAGCAGAGAGTAAGACTAGCCTCATCTGCTTGATGAGCTATTTAGCAATTAATTTGTCTTCTGAGAGGCCAAACACCAGCATATGATTGGTTAATGCAGAGATCCAGAAGTGAAATCCTTTTGAATGCCATTCTCCTTTGCTAGATCTGGGAATAAGGCCAATGGTGTTTGTCAGATTTGCACATAGACATGAATTTGCCAGTATGACTTAGAAGTTGGTCTTCTGCTCAACATACAAAGCACTTTGCAGCATCTCTGGACACATCCTGCTATTTGTGAGATCCTGTCTAAGAGCGGTCTTATTTTGACGCACATGAACACTTCAGGCAGCTGCTTAAGATAAGTTGTTGCACATTGAGAGAAACCCGGGGAAGTTCCTTCCGGCTAATAAATGCAATGGTGCATCCTTACTCAAGGACTTGCGTAGTCTAAAGTTTTACCAGTAGCAGTCGAAGTGCCTTGCGCTGCTATTAGAAAATCTACACAGTAACCAGATAGATATCGACCCCACCGCTATTTGTGTCACCCAAGGGTATATCTATGTACTTGCACCATGGCCATCCACTAGCCTACTACACTTAGCCCAGTTATTACTGGACTAAGATTCCAGTAGCTGTGCCTAGACACCTGGCACCGATAACCTGACTCCACAAGAGTGGTGGTGTTTCTAAGAAAAGGTGGGCATTGCTGTTCTTTTGGTTGCTGGTATAGTTGGCGGACTGGAAACATTTGGCCTCATAACCTGCGGAAGCAAAGTCACTAATATATAGGTTATGGAACTCATTGATCTGACTTTTAGGAGTAAACCTGTACATCAGTGCCTGCATAGTGCAATGGTTCTACTTTTCGTAGTGCTTGTCTTCTAGGTGCTATATTATGATGTTTGGCGTCAGAGCGTTGGTCCAGAGGGGTGGTAGACTTCGTTTTACTGTTTACCTTGGTTATGTGTAGTGAATTTTTTGTGTGTGCGTTAAAGTGTTTTTCTTTACTTTTGTGACAAAGTACTTACTAGACATTTATCATGCAGGCCTTGTACTACTCAGTCTTGCTACCCTGAGAGTCAAGTGCTGGATGGGGAGTCCTTGGTTACCTTGTTTAGGGTCTAGTAGTACTGTTACCCCAGGACACCAGTTGGGAAAGACTTCAATCGATGCAGCTGGAGCCCAGTATCCCTGTCCACCTGGTCCCAAGGAAACTGATTGACACAACCCTAGTGTTTCTGAAGCTCCCAGTAATGGCCCAGGGCTCCAAACACCTGTCACAGTGATCATGAGACTCAAATGGCCTAATCCTCACATCAGTCCTTTAGAGTTCTGCCAAGACAATCTTAGCGATCTTTAAGGCCGCAACCTTGAAGCTTGACTGAAGTACAAAGCTCAACCAAAAAGTAGTGAACCTGCTCTTTGTCAGTCCTCTTATGTCCACATCAGGACAACGAAATGTAGCTCATGGAGTTTACAAACTAAAGGATAGTTGCTGTTCAGAGTTGTTTACAGCAGATACCAAGTTCAAGAAGCTGTCATGGTCTCGAGCCAGTTACTACGATTGCTGAAGAGTAACTACTGGTGGCCACGTGGACTAAGTCAAGTGGCCTTGTCTTAAGAATTTGCCTGGAACCAACCAAAAGTAATGTGGCTGCAAGGCAAATGATTAGTGACTATCTAGGCGATAGGCTCTTAAAATACAAGCATATATAACGGTCATGTTGTAGGCCTCGAAAAATCATAAGTGTTACTAGACTAGACCTAGTTCAGCATATCTTCTATACAAACAATCCTTGTTTGATTTAATAGACTAAACTTTTGTTTCCATATATTATACAAATCTAGCCACAGGATACACATGACCCCTGACTTGCCTCTTAGTTAAGTAACAACATTGTCATCGAGGCGGGGGCAAGAATGTTTCTCAAATTATGTTATCTCTTTTAATAAATACATATTCAAAGCATTAAGTGGTAGCACGCTGTCATTTGTACTCAGCAGATTTTACATTGAAATGGTCGAAAACTTACCCACGGACATGCGGTTTTACTGATAAAACTATATAGTGTACAAACCATGTTTGGAAATGGTGCACCAAGTAAAGTTTTCTGGGTTTTCTGCTCCCGATTTAACTCTGTTTGCATCTCACTTCTGAGTTACAAAAAAAGTGCTTTCATAATCCGAGATATATTTTGAAATACTTGTATTATTAATTAACAGGCTATTTAAATGTGTTGGAGGAAAATAACTCACATCTTCAGACCGCTCACTTGACAAAAACCTCTACCTCTAGTAAGGGAGAGAAAAATGAATTCAATTTTCCAAGCAGCAGTTATTAAAAAGAGAAACTAACATTTGGCCTCTTTCCTTGAACAGACACCGGTTTCCTTTCCAGCCTAAGTTCACTCACCAGATGGGACTAGTAGGTGTTCTCAAAATAGCGCAACCTGATAAAAGTTTACTCACAATTGCCAGTTGATTTTTCGAGGCCTGTAGTCAATTTGAGTGACCTGAAAGATCTTTTAGAATTTGGTGCTCTTGGGAACATAAACCTCAGCATGTTAATGGCCTTGCATTAAAAAAGGGCCAAGTACAGTTAAGCCTGACCCCCAAGGATTGCTTGAATATATCGTTTGAAGTAACACAAGTTAAAAGTAATGTTTTAATTTCAGCTTTAGATGGGTCCATGTGGCGCTCTATTTGCTATAGGAATGTTTTGAAGACCAGTGATGGCATAAACCTGGAAGACATTCATTATATAAACTTTCAGAAGCTGCTTTAAATTCAGCTGATTATCTCAGCTCCATGTGATGTGGCTCACACGAACCATCTAACAGTTTCAAACCTATAATTATGCTACCCTTCTTGCTGGTATTGAAACATTCCATTCAGCAGCAGTCTTGTTTCTCTGACCCTCTGTTGGGAGGGCGGCAGGCATTGATCAACAAAAGCATCACATTCTTAAGTTTAAGGGAAAAAAGTCTAATGGTCCCATTTTCTCTACACCCGAATCACCCAATGAGAAAAAACAATTGTTCCTCCTTATCCATTGGCCTTTTATCCGAGTGCATGTAAACATCGTCAAGCATTATTACATCTGCTAGATGAGTGAAATCCAGGATTACCATGAGCCTAATACTGTTTTTTAAAATGTTCTTGTTTTTCTGTATTGTTTAAATGAAACATTTTTCTTCATTTTCAGAAATGTAACCCCTGTTAAATATGGATTTATAGCACGTTTGCCCGTTTTATGTAAGCGCATTTTATGTTTTATCTTCAGGTGTGCAGCATATCACTTAGCAAACTATATCTCCTGGTTCCTAATATTTGGCCCAGAATATCCTGTGCCCAGAATGCATCGAAAGGTACACTTAGCTAGTTGAAAAAGAGTCTGAGGCAAAGGCTATTTCTGTGCTTCAAGTGAGGATACACGCTGTTAATTTTGGCCCAGGCATAGGAAGCGGCTTCATAATTTATAATTAAGTATTCTGAAAACTGATTGTTATAGATGAGTAACATTTCCTATATCCTACCTCTAGTTGGCTTATAGAAGTACCATTCTGTTGCTGAAACTAATTGTGATCAATTCAAGAGAACCCCTCTTTCCCAGTAAAGTCAGGAGAAAAGATTGTGGGATGGTTCCATCAGAAAAATGCCCAGTACAAGTTTAATACCTATAGTTGTTACATAGGCCAGCCTACAATGAACCTTTTGAAGACCGGAATTTATATTTCTAATGTCATATATATCCTTGTGGTTTTTTCTTTGAATTGTAAATGTAATTCCTGTTGTAATTCGTTTTTCTTTCTATTCTTACAGTACAATCAGCAATATAGTCAGTACTATCAGAATCAAAGCTCAGCAACGCCTGCTGCTGCTGCTGCTGCACCACCTACCCCTCCTCAGAGCCAAGGCCAGGGCCAGTGGAACCCGTATTATGGCAGCTATGATTATTCTGGAAGTTCTGGCGCTCAGTAAAATTGTGGAAGAGGACAGATGTTGCGCTCTTGTCTGTTCAGTTTGATTTCATTTGGCCTCCTGAGTCATTTTGGCATTGTTGAAAAAAAAATGTAGAATGTAAACCAGGGGTGGAGAAATCCTAGCTCCAGATGCCCAGTTCTACCTTTGTAGGTGGGCTTTGTCCTTTGATTTCACATTTCTGTTTGAGCACAAGTACACAGACCATCTGGATGCTGCTCATTATTCTTCCAGAATTAAGGATCATCGGAATCTAAGACCCGTGTTTTCCATTCATGCCAGGAATGAAATATTGCTGCAGCATTTTACGTTGAGTGCTTAACAGAAGCTTATGTACAAACCATATTGGCACATCTTCCAGTTTTTAAAATGTACAACTTTTCATGTCTCATTTTGCAGAGTAAGGTAGCAGCTTCTACATGCCATTTTAAGGGGGCATATCCGGAATGAAGGGAGAGGAAAAAGGAGCACTACAGGATTTATCCACCCCTAATTAGACCCTGGTGTTATTTCTCTGTCCTGGGTGATTGTCGTCAAAGGATAATGCATTAGTTTCTCTGCATAAGGCATGCTCCCATTCCCAAACTACCCCATAAATGGATAGCATACATTCTATGTTACACTTCACTGTAAAGTTACTTGGATTACTAACCAATTTAAAGTGGCTACTGATCTAGACTTTTGCATTTCTTATCAAATACTTATCCAGCTGCGTCAATGGATTATCCTTTGTTTTTTCCAACATTGTGCTAGAAAATATTGGAGCATTGCAGCACCAGGTCCAGTTGTGTAAATTCGTCCATAATTCGTTCCAATGTTTATTTGTTTAAAAAGGAAAGTACATGTTTTATGGTTCTGCTATTCTTTATTTTTAGAATTTTATGTAACTACTGTGGGCCAGCTGTTAATATTGCATCAAGAAAGGTATTTCTTTGCTGGAATTGAGGTGATTGGGTCATCTTGGAACGTGAAACTTTTTATGCAGTGTCTCAGTTTCCGTAAATTTGCACATGCTTTTGTGTTAAGTTCAATTGTACCCACTTTTTGTATGTGGAAAGAGTGAACATTGAACTTAAAATGTTAACTAAGCCGCTGTCTGTGATTTTTATTTTGTCTTCTTTCCCAAAAGAGCACTGTTCTGGCAAAGGATTGGTGAAACTGCAGTGCAAATAAATCCCTTTCGAGTTAAACTTTTTGTTGTAAATTGTTGTTGCAAAAAAAGGTTCTTATATAGACTGTCCTCCTTGTTTCTAACCCCCCCCCTCCCAAAAAAACCCACAATGTTTCTAGGCCAGTAGAAAAAAACAAACAAAAAAACAAAAACAAAAAAAAAAAAAATATATATATATATTCAGTGAAAAAAGCATAGGTTTCACACCAGTTGTAGTTAGGAATTAGCATTTAAAAAACCTATTAAATTCACTGTCCTGAACCAATGAAAAGTTTTATTTTCAAGTCACATGACTCGGGCCTTCATCATTTGGAAACCAAAACTGATCTGAACCAATAAAAAGTGTTATTTTCAGGTCACATGACCCGACGCGCTTACGCTACGCGCCCCGGTGCGCGTCCGGGGGCGCGTAGCGTAAGCGCGTCAGCGAGCGCCCGGGGGCGTTTACGTAGCGCGATCGTATATGCTCGGGCGCTTCCGGGTGCGCTGCGGCTACGCGATACGTCACGATGATGTTTTCGTTCGCGGCAATAGCGCTAACGGGACGCTCACCGGTACGCGAACCGGGGCGTGGCAAGAATGCGCTTACAGGTAAGCGCATCGGTACGCGCCCCGGTAACGCTTCGGGGCAAAAAAAAAATAGACATAAAAAAATAGTATTACATAAATATACAATAAAAAATTCATTATAAAAAATATTACATTTCATACCTATAGAGATTTGCTATTAAAAAAACTTTGAAATTCACTGAAAAAACCATAGGTTTCACACCAGTTATAGTTAGGAATTAGCATTTAAAAAACCTATGAAATTCACTGAAAAAACCATAGGTTTCACACCAGTTATAGTTAGGAATATCGCTGAGTTTCTCGAAATCAGCAATAATGCACCCGGGGGCGGCATCATCGTCAAGACAGCAGAGTAACACCTCTGAGCCTGCTCCCACGATTTTCCGCAACAATTTATCAGAGTTGTCCCCACACCATTTGATCCGAATGCCATTTTGCCTACAAGGGGTAATCTCATCAACAATCCTACCCTTAAAGCAGGACGTAGACCCCCAGATGGAGGTTGACATAGTTAAGGCATTATGATCACTAATTCCAAAATCCACAATGATAGGGACCGTACTGGGGCAGTGTGAACCGATATCAGCAAATGGTCAATGACGGACGCTGAGTTCCACCCAACGAACGTCGGGGCAATATTACCATCTTTATCCACTGCTGGTTGATGGATGACCAGGTCAAAGTTCAACAGGAGGGTGTTAAGGGAGTCTCCATACGGAGTGTGGGTAAAATGGGCCCGATTCTCCCCATTATCCCCGTCAAACCCACATACATTAGTATATGAATGGGGACAGGTTCCTATATTAAAATCCCCTCCCCAGATGATGTCATATAGCTTGTGGATATCTCTACAGATTTTATTTACAACTAACTCTAGGTCATCTACAACACAGGTACTCGTTGGGTCAAACATATTATTGTAGTGATTGATTAACAAAGTGTCCCGTCCCCCACTTTGCTCCAGCCTAAGAATTTGCGAGTGGGAACCTACGGCGGTATGGGATCTCACACGTACTGGGAAGTGCACAGACAGTAAAATTACCAGCCCACCTTTTGCCCTACCCATTGAGGATTCTTGCGCTAGACAATTATATGATACAAAGCCATCAAAATTGATATCTATCGTAGACCAGGTCTCCTGTAAACAGAGGATGTCAAACCTGGAGAGGGATTCCCTCCAGCCCAGGGATGGCATCCTCTGTCGCCAACCGGCAATATTCCAGCACGCGATTTTAAAACCAGGGGGACTAGATACAGGCTCCACTAACACATGATTACTTAGGAGCACCGGGGTTGGTAACGGCTCCTCTGGCATATCCAAAGTGATTAAGGGTTGGTGGATGTCCGCTATGTCAACTTGCAGGTATGGCTCCAAGGGCAACCTTTTAGGGGTTACAGTAGTTAGCAAGCACTCTGCTGGGGACATTACATTTGTCTCAGCCTCTCCATCCAATAAACCGTTAACAATGTCTGGAGGAACAAATCCTATATCGTGTGCTGGGGATAGTCAGTCAACTCCCTCTAGACCGTCTAGACAACTGAACCGATTAATATCACAAAAGGGAGCGTACTGGGGCAGCATAACCGGTCTTACATCATATCTTCTTTGCCTGCCCCTCCTCTCAACCCTTGTCCAGTCGTCTCTTCCTCTGCCATGGTTCATATAGTTAGGTGGAAAGAAAAAGGACACTGGGAGTGTCTGGATGGTAGAGTCGGAGGACCTATTGAAACCCGCACAAATATGTGAGACAGTTCTAGGGTCTCTGAAACTGACCGTTATACAATCCCCGTGTATGGTCTTAACCGTCTTACCTAGCCAGGGCACCCTTCTTACCATAATAATTTTGTTGTGAAGGTGGGCCGGGAGAGGTCTATTCCAGTTGAGCCACCTAACAACTTTACTTTTCAGGGAGCCAAAGGTTTCTGTTTCTCCTGCCTCCAAGGTGGGGGCTCCTGCTAAAACTACCATAAAGCGGTTTGCTTCGGGTGGAAGGTCTGGCAAACGTGGTCTAGGGGCTCTAGGTTCTTTAGCTGGGGAACCTTTTTGGCCATCAACCATTAACCTGTTAGTATTAGTATTACATGATTTCGGCCCAGATATGTGTTGCGAGGGTACATTATCGGCCTGGTTGGAAACCTGATGGACTAAGGGAAGGCCTACAGGAGGACAGATTTGATGTAAGGCATCATTGACTAGTGGGGGACCAGGGATGGTAAGGGTAGTTGGCAGGGTACTCGGGTTACTGGTTTTGTTGGAATTGGCTAATATAGTAGCTGTGGCTTTTTCAATATTTGTCAGTCTAAGTTCTATCCTCTCCATTTTTGCCTCTAGAGGGAATAGGATCGATTTAAATAGGGCACCCAATCTTTCGAAACATGCCTCACTACTAGCCAAGGTTTGAGTAGAATTTGTGGGAGGGGGGATGGGGTCATGTTGTAACTTTGCTGATTTGGATTTTCTACCAGCTTTCTTGTTATACGACCTCTTGCGTTTTGAGGTAGCCCCTTCCTTAACCCCCTGTGGCAAAGTATTATTAAGGGTATTATCAAGTTCGGAGGAAATGGATACATTATTATTAAGTACTAAATCAATTTCGGGAAGTATTTCATTAACCAAAATGTCCAAGTCCATTGAAGCCTGTTTATCAGCTTCAAATGTGGGTGCTTGGCCAGCCCCATCAGTGGTAACAGTATCAGCAGGTCTTTCAGGTGTTTTGGCATTAGCTATTGTTCCCAGAGAGGATCTCTTAATAGCCAACAGTTCTTTGGACAAGCGTTTCTCAAGGACATTAATTTCAGTATCTATGATGGTATTGGCTCTAATGAGAAATGTTTCCATACCTCCGACTGTAGATCCTCCGGCTATAGATGACTTGCTCCTCGTTTCACGTCCAGCAATGTGAAACCGATGAAGCTAGCAGGGGAGTGGGACAAATGCAAGAGAGGGTGCCCGGTCCGGACAAGGCCGGGCACAAACGGGCCCGCTCTTGGCCCGGGCTTCGCCTGCGCGCGTCCCGCGTGTGCGTTGGTGGGTGAAACTAAAGTAGGGAGGTGGGGAGAGGAAGAGGCGGGGCGGGAAGAGGAGCCAGGTGCGGCCGGTCACTCGCCGCAAAGCAGCCTGGCCCTCGCAGTCCCGCTCGCCAGAACACTCTTCAGCCCCCAAATCGCGTTGCTCCACACTGCTCCCAGATGCAGTCAACGAAATGCTCCACAGAGTCCGTAGCCTCGAGCGGCTCCCGCAGAGCGGGGGCCGCGAGGCGCTATGTAGTTGGGAGAGGCGGGGCGGGAAGAGGAGCCAGGTGCGGCCGGTCACTCTCCGCAAAGCAGCCTGGCCCTCGCAGTCCCGCTCGCCAGAACCCTCTTCAGCCCCCAAATCGCATTGCTCCACACTGCTCCCAGATGCAGTCAACGAAATGCTCCACAGAGTCCGTAGCCTTGAGCGGCACCCTGTTGTCAGAATATATTGAATTTCACAAAAAATAGTGAGTTCAAATTACTCATCATATGACGGCGGGAAAAAAAACCCATATAAACTTACAAATCACATATGTACACTAATCTTTGATTCACTTACTTTTCTTTTGAGCCAAATAGTACATCATGAAGGTCCTTTTCGTTGGAAAATACTCTGCTGTTCTGTAAAACTTCCATTTCATCGACTTTCTATAAGAAAAGCTCAAAGAACATGTGAAATATTTCTCAATGTTTTCATTTCCTTCTTGTGTTCAGTCATGACTCTTTCCTTATTCCTTCACTTTTCCATAAGGCCAAATAGTGTCAGATGTATTAGTATGTTTTAAATTACTGAAAACAAACTCTGAAATAACCGTTTTCCCAACGTTCTGAAAAAAAAGCTCCTACAACATTTTCACAATATTTAAAAATTCATATTTCCATCTCTGCCTCACTGATATTTAACATTTCCTATAATACTGATATCACTTACTATGAGATCCATTTACAGTACCTATATGACAAGTAGAATATTTATATTATCTTGAACACTTTTACTCACAATACAATTTTAAACAGCAGACTAACTTTTATTAACTGCTCCTGTCTTCATAGGCCAATTACCTTTACTTAAATTTTGGTTGTAAAAACACTAGGTATGAATTTTTTAAGGCAAACGTTGTTTGAAAGTCAAATGAGTATCATTACAGTTAGTCCAACCTCTTCGACATTTTAAATACATTGTATAATGCCCTGATGTTGTTGAAGGACCGTCATGATAAATAATAGCTACAGTTGCCAACGTTCTTCCTGAAATTGATAACGGAGAAGCCACGAAATTTTTAATAGAAGTTGTCAATTTAGTTCCATCAGGTCTACATCGTTGGAACATTAAAATGACATACTGACCATAATTTTGTATAAATAATGTGGACAGCATTGCAGACTTACATTGGGTACACACCATATTGTGATCAGCTGCTTTAACTAGATTATTAAAAGGCACTGATTTGCAGTCTGGTAAAGTCAAATATATAAATCTTTCGGTGTCTATTGTAGTACTACTTGATAAACTACAGTTGTCGCAGTCATGCTGCCATTGATAAGAAAGGCTAAAAAGATTTTTTATATCTACATCTTCATCTTCCAATACATCAAACATATACATTAAAAATTCCTGACAATCTTGCTGAATATTCTTTGAAAATTGTTTTTGACCATAACATATGTCTAAAAGATTTCGAATTTCTGAAACACTTTCTATTTTTGCTCTATCACTGCTATATTTCTCAAACACAGAATTCAATAAACAGAATCTTTGATCCCGATTTTCAACAATCTGTTCTTGTAAAGTTTGAAGAAAAAAAACATTGACCACTACATTAGCATAGCAGTTGACACCAGAACTGTTTTCAAACTGAAATCCAACAACATCTTCAACAGAATCCTTTTTCTTTCTGCTTACAATTACAGTTTCATCTACTTTTTGTCTTTTTGCTACTACCTCACTGCAATTATTCTCATTTCTTCTTTTTCGGCCTACCACACGTTTTTCAAACAGAGGATATTGAGGCAAATGTGGAGCATACTCTCTTCTTAACCTATTGTATTCTTTAACACAATCTAGATCTGCACAAATCTTTTTCATCACACTCAATCAAGTACAATCCTGATAAAGTTCTGACTCGTGATAATGCCACATATGCCATACCCTCTTTAAACACAGAATTTCCAATATTCACCAAAGCGCTATCTACACTTAAACCTTGAGATTTATGAATTGTCACCGCATATGCCAAACAAACAGGAAACTGTTTTCGGCGAACATATAAGCACAAATCTAGCTGAACAACGACAAATTTGTTCTATTTCGTCAATGCCATCAAATTTAATTTTTAAAATTTCAATTCCATCTCTATTTTTGTAATTTACAAAATCAACAACATGACCCATTGCTCCATTTACCAGACCTCTTTCAACATTTAAATTCAAAATGATACGACAATTTAAACACACATTCAGAGTCTTTTCAAAACCAGCAGTTTTAGATATAGTCTTCTCTAATGAATCCAATTTTAATTTCAAATTTTCAGACAAAATAATTGTTGCTCCCATATGCTCTATTTTATCTATAGCTTCCAGTTTCACTATCTCTTCATTTTCTAACTTTAACATTTTGTTGTTGAAGATGGAACATTCTTTCAGAGTTGGCATCAAACATATCCCAGATTTGTTCTCGTTTATTTTCTTTAAAATATTCTCTGGAAGAATGTTTTCATTTGGATACAAATTTGAAATTAATCGTGCATGTAAAGCTTTTTTCCCATGCTCACTTAGTTTTCCAATTCTTACATCTTGTAGAATATTTTTATAATCTTCATCCTTTGCCTGTCGCATATTTTGAAGTAGTTCTGCATATTTGAAATGTAACCATATATTAACGTTTCCAATGCTTCCTAGGCACTTCCTGGTATCTTCATGTGTGACCATTTTAAACACTGGTTGTCCTTTCACTGGAGTCAACTGCAGTAGATCTCCAATAACAATAATGTGTTTCCCTCCAAATAACACATCATACCCTGTTCTAAGAATTTCTTGCATTCTCAAATGCACAAAAGCAAGCATTAGATTTGAGACCATGCTTACTTCATCAATGATAAGTTTCATTTTCTTCAGGACTCTGGAAACTTCGGAGCACGCATCTCCAGATAGCTTGTGGCATTGCAATTTGTTATCATGCTCGACTGGTAGCATCAGTAAACGATGTAAAGTAATCCCTTTAATGTTATGTGCTGCCAGCCCAGTTGGAGTGGTTACAACACAAGACAGCGGTGATTCAGTCCTTTTCTGCAGATAAGTTGCAATTGCTTTAATCAGAAAACTTTTTCCAGTTCCCGCTTCTCCACTCATGTACAGTCGGACAGGCTTAAATGATGTACATGAGCACTCTTTTTCTCATGACTGAATCCATGTTCAATCTGTTCTGTGACTTCGTCATATATCTGTTTCTGCTCAAGGTTTAGTTGTTTTACCAAATCTTCTAAGTTAACTACATCATCTTGAGATTGTTCCATAGCTCTTTCCACCTCATCCATGGCAGTGGCAGCTTCATTTTGGATAATTGGTCCTCCTAGTGGATCCTGACTCAATGAAGTAGAACTGACTGTCTTGAGAACTGTCTCTAGCAATCTCTACAGCAATTGTGGCTTCTTGCTATATTTCTTCGTTCAACATTTGCAGATAATTTGGAAAAACAGGACATTCTATGGTATCCTTGGTTGCATTAAAAGAATCTTCGTAACAGAGAAAATCTCCAAGTAGTTCCTCTTCTGTACGCCATGGCTTCAAGAGTTGCAAAAGAGCTAAATAGTAAAATTCCCTTTTCTCTGGATTTTCGCAACTCAATGTTCGATGATTAATCAAATGGCCTTTTCTCTGCTTCACTAGACATCCTTCACACCCAATGACAGCATATATTCCATTATTTATATCTTCTCTGATGTTCCTCTTATAAATATAGTTTTGCAAAACTTCATACAAACAACTGTTCTCAAGATGACTACTTCTATTTGGATAGTATGTATCCAACATGTTTGTCTTCAAAATATCTGTACTGTTTGGTTCTTTCTCCGCCAAATACTCAATTTCTTGTACAGATTTCAAAACTAGGTTTTGTGTTGTAGCAGGACCTAGACTTGCCCAAATAATCGTTCTAGACTTGGCATAGAGACTTGCTGATGATAACCGATCAGAACATTCATATGCTCCAATTTCTCGATGCGACAACATCTTCAGACTGTCACTTTATAATTTTTTACTTATACTCTTTTCATGTGAAATGTCCTCCCACATTTCCTTCAGTTCTGTCTTTTCTTTTTTTGTGATGTAAGACGTCACATTTCGAGCCACAGCAATAGAGTTGTCAGCAACGAACTGAATATCCATGTTAGCATTCCACATGGACAAAATCACTGGGTTGTAGTCGTTGATGTACTTGGACTCTTCGTTTCTTTTTAAATTGTATGTATTTTTTGGTGATTTCCTCGTCACAGTATGTCGCAGAGAAGACATCAAATTATTTACTCTTCCTTTAGAAATCACTGGTCGTGGAAACCCGAAACGACATTTTGTGTAGAACCTGTCCTTGTTTCTGAATATTCTACGACAGTACTTTCCACAACGATGGGATTGAAAGCGTAAAACTTGTTGCCTTAAACTGTTTTCTTCGGTAGTTTTCGGAACAGCACATGTTGAATACTCTTCAATGAAGCTCATCACTGTCTCATCCGAATCTGTTCCAAATTTGGGTGCATCTTTAATCCACAACAACATATGTATGTGAGGAGCACCTCTCGCTTGATACTCCTTTCTCCAAAAGAAATCCAAAACCTCTCCAAGGGGAGGATTTTTTTGTTGGTAATAAAAGACATCATAGCTTCAAATCTATGATTGAAATATCTGCATACATTCACTGGATCCAAAGAACACAGTTCTCCAGGAGTTTTGAATTCGATATTTTGTATATTTGCATTTGCCTCTCGTAGAAATTGAAGTAAGTCGTCCCATGCATACTCAGCACAGCTAAGAGTGAGGAACCATGTAGGAGTTCCTAAGTTTCTTAGCATACATTTCAATTCCCCATGACGACTGTACCAATACTCGTTTGTACCACGCTGACATGCCATGAGATTGATTAGATGAGATTCCAAAATATTATCTTGCAGATTGACTTTCTCCATAAAGTCCCTCGCCAAAACATTTTGCAGATGTGCTCCACTTTTCAGTATATGGTTTACTGCATAAGAAAGCCCAGACAAGTCACTTTTATACAGTGGATGAAACAAATATGGAATGCATTGACGAAACCTTGGATCTTCAGCATATAATCTTAAAGTTCGATATTCAGATGCAGGAATTTGAAGTGGTCGATCGTCATATCGTCCACCTCGACCTGTTGGAAATAAATGTGGAAAACAACGAGCTTCCAAACTTTTTTCCCATACACTAATGGGACTTCCTTTTGCTGCTTTCATTTGAAACAAGTCAATTGCATTCCCCATTACTTCTTTGGAATGCAAAGGATGAACAGTATAATGTTCATATATTTCTTCACTTCTAGACACATCAACTTTTTCAATTTGGCCAGCTGAAGAATCACTGTCTTCATCTGCAGCTGTTTCCTCTGCTCCAACACATACATGTTTGTAGTACTCATTGTTTTTGACGAAATACAACGTTGCCTTTTTGACTTTCCTAACATCCACTAAATCTTGCCAGATTTTCTTACTCTTTGTCGGAACCCCATTAACTAGAATGACCAGAGGTTCCTCTTCCACTACACCAATTGTATCAATATTTTTCTTCAAATCTAGAGGCAAATAAACAACTCTTCCCTTTAATCCTCTCTGTAAATTTGAAGGTGGCAATTTCCCTATCTTAGGCTCTATGCGAACAATTGCCTGAAAAGGATGGACACATTGAATCAAAATAGACTCATATGTATTTAAATCCATCAATTCAGGAGGAATGTCTACCAACTCAAGATTATTATGAACAGCTCTAGCAGGCATTCTGTTTTCATTTAATTTATTATAACAATATTTACAAATACGCTGATCAGAACTCAAATCAAAAGAATTCTCCACCAACAAATAAGTTGCACAATCCTTCCACTCATAATTATTTATCTTTTCACTTTTTACGTATAAATCACCTAATCTAGTTTGATGCTTATAATGAGTTCATCGACAACACACACAAGTAAAATTAGGCCTTTCACTTGATTTCACCTTAAACTTGGTAATTTCCTGGTCAAACTTTTCTGTACTTGAAATCTGTACATTGTCTTCCACATTACCTTGAATTTCTGTGTCAATTTCTACACTGTCCTCTTTTTTCACCAAAATAACAAATCTCAATTTCTTCACAAATCTTCTTCACATCTAATTCAGTTCCATGCAAAAGAGCACTGTTTAATTGTTTAAGCTTAAGTGCTGGACTTTTTGCATAATACAACCTTCTCACTAATTTCCTCATTTTGTTATGATGCACTGCTAACATCCTAAAATGATGAAAAACACTCTGACAGACTTTTCTAGAAAGACAAGCCAGTGAATGCCCTTGCAAACCTGTGTTTTCTCTCACTCTGCAAGGATCTAAGTCTTGCAACATCTTCATCTTCTGTTTTAGACTTTTTTTACTATATGTACGTAAGAAATTACGAAACAAATCAATTGAATCCTGTCGCACACTACACATACTACTACACTTCCAAGTGTACACTGGACCCTTAGTACGTCTCCCTAAAACTTCATCAGTTAACACCTCTTCTGCATCTCTAAGCACAAGTTTTTCTTTTTCAATCGGACAACCGTCTTTCACCTCATATGCTCGACCACTGGTGTCAATTGCATGCACCAAATCATTCTCCTGGAAGTAACTCTCCTCATTAAAAAATGGCTCACAACTTGAACTATGCATCCATTCTCCAGAAAAAACTTTACAAAAATTAGTCCGATTAATTACTCTTTTGCATCTACTGTTTGATTTGAAAACATCAATTGTCTTGTTAAGTGTCCTAATTCTATTGATTATTAAAATAAATAATTTTTTCTTAACTTCAAAAGCCTGATCAACAATCTTCTCTACACTTTTCTTTTTCTTATAAAAAGCAGCTCTCTGTTTACCTTTCTTAATGTTTTTTTAACAAATTTAAAACCACCCTATTGCGAAACATTCGTTTACGAATGTCCCTAAATTGATTCTGCCTTCTATTCCTATACATATTATTCTCTCCTGCTCCAGTAGTAAAATTTTTGGGGGGCCTCTCCTTCCTTTTCAAATTTGCTCTCTCCTTCTCTTTATTCACATTCTCATCAACTTTTTTTTTATCTACATATGTTCCGTAAGAAAGACTTAGTTGTCTTACCAGGAGCTTTTTTCCTGTTTTTTGAAGTATTTGTTGTAGAGGAGTGCTGTAATTCCGTTGCTGTTTTTGATTTTTTTCCCACACTGCATCTTTCCTTCTCCTCTGCCTTGAGGGCATATTTCCTTACTATTGAAATCTTGATTTCAATCTGTGGTAAAGAAAAAAATAACACATTATAGACCACTATTACCAAACAACAAAGCAATGACAATAAGCAAACGATATAAACACTAGTTTACAACATATCTAAGTTTATACCACAGCAACTATGTTACTAGGAGTAAGATAGACAAAAAGAGCTAGAGGGAGTAACACAAAGACACAGACAGTCAGACAAAGAAACAGGTAGAGGGAGTAAAACATAGAGAAGGAGTAAGACAGAGAGTATATAATATGTTGTAAGAGAGAGAAAGGATGTAATAGGAAGAGGGAGTAAGTCAGAAAAAGGGTGTAACAGGGTGGAAGACAGAGAGAGGGTGTAACAGGATGTAAGACAGAGAGAGGGTGTTAGAAGGGGAGAGGATGTAAAAGAGACTAAAACAGATAGGCTGTAAAAGAGAGAGAGAGTAAGTTTGAGAGAGGGTGTAAGAGGAAGTAAATCAGAGAGAGGATGTAACAAGGAGTAAGTCAGACAGAGGGTGTAACAGGAAGAGAGCAAGAGAATAAAAAAGTCAGGGAGAGAGGGTGTAAAACAGACAAAAGGAGTAATAGGGAGTAAATCAGGGAGAGAATGTTACAAAGAGAAAGAATGTAAGACAGAGTAAATCGGGAAGAGGATGTAAGAGAGAGTATGACTTACAAATTGTTGTAAAAAAGAGATAGAGGGAATAAATTAGAGACAGGGTGTAAGAGAAAGTAAGTCAAAGAAAGAGTGTAACACAGAGTCAGGATGTAAAAAGGAATAAGTCAGAGAGAGGATGTTAGAAGGGGACGGGTGGAAAAATAGAGTAAGTCAGGAAGAGAATATAATAGAGACTAATACATTGTTGATAATCCTTGGTAAAGAAATGTTAGTGCATAAAGGAATTGTATTTTCTAAATGAGAGGTTTCAGTAGTGTAATCAAATGCTTATACATATGACCTATGCTCTGTTTTGTAAATGTTATTCAAAAAAAGATTTCGGGCACATGAATTGGTTTTACATTATTGACAAGGATTAGATAGTATCTGCATGATTAAAAAAATATATTAGCACATTTCACAATCATGTCACCTGTGTTTCCTCAGATTAGTAAGCAGATTGTGCAGATGAGGTGAGGCCTGTCCAGGGGTGCAAAGGAGGTGAGGCCTGTGTCCATGAGTGCAGTGGAGAGGACTGACCTCCTCTGACCCTTGGACAGGCCTTACCTCATCTGTGTCCTCTGGACAGGCCTCAATGTATTGGGTATAATTGATGGTAACTGGGTACAGATGAGGTGAGGCTTGTCCAGGGGTGTAGATAAGCTGAGGCCTGTCTACGGGTGCAGATGAGTTGAGGTCTATTCAGGGTTGCAGATGAAGTGAGGATTGTCCAGGGGTGCAGAGGAGGTGAGGCCTGTGTTGAAGAGTGTAGTGGAAGAGAGGTCTGTCCAGGGGTGCAAAGGAAGTGAGTTCTGTGTCTAAGAGTGCAGTGGGGGATAGGCTTCATGAAGTATAGTCCACTGCACTCTTAGACACAGGCCTCACCACCTATGCCCCCCAGGAAAGGCCTCTATCCCACTACAGTCTTGAACACAGGCCTCACTTCCTCTGTACCTCTGGACATGCCTCACCTCATCTGCACAATCTACTTCCCAATCTGAGGTAACACAGGTGACATCATTGTGAAAGGTTCAAAGATATTTATTTAATCATGCAGACACTATTTATTCCTTCTCAAAAATGTAAAAGCCATTCATTTTCCCCAAAATCGTTTTTCACATCACATTTAAGAAGCACAGCGCAGGTCCTATGTACAAGCATTCCATGTCACTACTGAAACTTCACAATTTTACAAAATACAATTCCTCTATCTTGCAAATGTTAATACCAAGCATTATCAAAAAACATGACAGAAACCAACAGTAAAGAAGCTCAATGTGCTTCCTAATCTGAGGTAACACAGGTGACATCATTGTGAAAGGTTCAAATATATATTTTTAATCATGCAGACACTATTTATTCCTTCTCAAAAATGTAAAAGCCATTGATTTGCCCCAAAATCGTTTTTTGAATAACATTTTAGAAACAGAGCGCAGGTCCTATGTACAAGCATTCAATTTTACTACTGAAAGCTCACTATTTCACAAAATACAAATCCTCTATCTTGCAAATGTTAATACCAAGCATTATCAAAAAACATGACACAAACCAACAGCAAAGAAGCTCAATGTGCTACCTAATCTGAGGTAACACAGGTGACATCATTGTGAAATGTTCAAATATATTTTTTTAGTCATGCAGACACTATTTATTCCTTCTCAAAAATGTAAAAGCCATTGATTTGCCCCAAAATCGTTTTTTAAATAACATTTTAGAAACAGAGCGCAAGTCCTATGTACAAGCATTCCATGTCACTACTGAAACTTCACAATTTTACAAAATACAATTCCTCTATGCAGTAAAAACTTTTTACCAAGCATTATCGAAAAACACGACACAAAGCAACATTAAAAAACCACAATTTGCTTCCAAATCTTCTCCATAGAGTATACAAGTCTCTATCTATATTAAATTAATCTTTACTCACCTTTACAAATGCTTTGGGAGATTGAGAACAGTGTCAGACACACACACACCAATATTTCTTTAGCAGAGCAAAAGGTATGTACTCCAGGCACTGCAACCATGAATGGCACAGAAAACCTCTAATTCTACACACATATCCCTCATGTTAACCAATTAAAACTCTTCCCTCTCTATTTTCAAACCAACACCCTTCCCCCCCCTCAGCCCTTTCTACCTGTTACCATAGCAACTCCCTCCTCACTGCGCTCTCAGGTTTAAAAGTTTATTCTACAATGTTGCAAATGAACTCCGCAAGGATGTTTGACCTCTCAATACACCAGCTTATCCGGTGCAATGTTTCTTTAAATGACTTTTTCTTAACCATTCAAATTACTTCTTTGACAGAACAGAACCATGCTCCCTAACTTTCAGTTTTCAACTATCTGAATCCACCAATTATTGCTTGTGATTCAAGAGCACTGAAACTCCACAGTTTTTTTTACAAACTCCTACTGTTCCAACTGCCATTTCATTCCCACACTTCATCTGACTGCACCAGAACCTCCTCTTACCATGTATTCTGTCTGGATTATTGGACATAGCTACATCCACTGGGCTCAAAGGTATGCAGCTACCAGAAATTTTCACAACCTTCATTTACCAAATGTAGACATCAAGTGGATTGGCCAAAGAGGATTGAGATGTCATCAATTGATACCATTGGGAAAACCTTTTTGCATCTGCCACACCCTCACCTCATAATTCTGCACTGTGGTGGAAATCACTTAGGCACTTCAACTGGGGTAGGTCTGGAAATGATTTTAAAGGACACCTTTGAGCAATTGATGGCACTTTTTCCTCAAACTGCCTTGGTATTTTCCAATATATGCCAAAGACAGAAATAGAAGTGGTCCAACCAATTTTGTCCACAATTTGAGAAAGCACGGAAACATGTGAATACATTTGTTTCTGCTTACATGAGAGACTAAGGAATGGGTTCAATATACAACAATAACTTGCGTTACAACATGCAAGGTATCTACAGAGGAGATGGTGTGCACTTCTCAGATGAGGGGAATAGAATATTCCTCCTGAATTTAAGACTGTGCATTGGAACCTACTTGTAGGTACCTAAATCAGCCACAGAACCCAAAAGCTCTTTTCAGGGCTACCCTACCTCTGCTCACTCAAAATGATTACTTTACTCTAACTTTTTTCACTGTTTTTCACCAAAGTACGCTCCCTGGTGCGCGTACCGGGCGCTCCCCCCGCGAAAATTATTATTTTTTTTTTGTTGACATTTATGAGCCTCCTAAGCCCCCCTCAGAAAACCTAGGGGGTCAGGGGCTGTCTACCGTGCCCCCTTTTACCCATTCCCAACGTTGTTTATCCGCCATCCTATGTCTCAATTCTTCCGAAACACAAGATGGAGGACTCCCGTTGCGCTCCCGGTGCGCGTACCGGGGCGCGCACCGGTAAGCGCACCCAAAACATTTTTAACGTTAATTTACATAAAAACCACTGGAGAGACTTTCACCAAATATAGAATAGGCCCTACTACATACCAGTCCCTACCATTTTCCCAAATTTGGTGGAATTCCATTGAGCCATTTGGGCTGTAGCCCTGTCTAAATATCCTGAGGGTAAATTACATGACAAAAACACATATGAAGTGTTAGAATTTACAACCAATTAAAATGTTATTTTAATTTTCTACTTTTTTCCCCTGACATTTGATTGGTTATGTACATGAATATAAATGAAAAATGAGAGGGAAACACGGCCATTTTGACTACAACTACCTGAGGTACATCTTTAAAGGATTTTCTCATTCATCTTCATCACCTTTCTATAAGGTAAGTTGTTAATTTGTAAGGGGCACTTTAAGGTAATTTGTAAAAACATTTTCTGATAATTATTTACTGTCCCTCTGTTATACTTATAGATTGAGATAGGCTTCTCTGTTATAGTTATAGATTGAGTTAGGCTTCTCTGGTATAATTATGAATTTACTTAGGCTTCTTCACATACACTTTTTTATATTTCTACTTCCTGCCTGATACCATACACTGCCCAAAGATAACTTCACTGTTAAAAACTCAGAAGTACCTGTCTGAACTTAAACCCAACAGTGCCCTAACTCTACTGATATATTTATTTTTTATGCAATTTACAGCAAGAAAATGGAAGGAGAACAAAACAAATTTAATATTTCTTTCGAAATTGTTGTGGAGAACAATCCTGAGGAAAACAGTGATGACTTAGACTTTTTGGATCAGTCTCTGGACCAAGAGTTACTTAATTGTGTTGAAGAAATAGAATCATGCAATCAAAATAAGGGCATTCCTGATGATGTAATGTTGGAAGTTCTTTTAAATTTTGAAAAATCACAACAATAAATTTGTATTTAATAATTAAAAATTGTTCGAGACATTATTCATTTTTATATGTAATTCATGAAATAGTACCAAAATGAATATAATATAAAGTGAGACTTGTAGTATACTGTGCAACTTTTTTGTGTTACATAGTAATTTTGCTCATAGTTACTTCCTTTCTCCCACTATATTATCTCCAATGTGTATTTGACATCTCTTTTTCATCTCCTGCCTCCATGTTGTTTCTGCTTTCCTGACAGACTATGGTATAGATTCCATATACCACAATAACTTCTGTAACAATATGCAAATTATCTACAGAGGAGACGGTGTACATTGAATTTAAGACTCTGTATTGGTACCTACATGCTGGTACTTGAATCACCCACACAACACAACAACTCTATGCAAAGCTACCCTACCTCTAAGCACTTTAAATTATTATTTTACTGTTTCACTGGGTTTTCTCCTTGGTACGCTCCCCGGTGCGCGTACCTGGTGCTCCCCCCGCGAAAATCGAATTTTTATTTTTAATTTTTTTTTGCCCCGCTGGGCCCTTTTATGGCCCCCACATCAAACCTAGGGGGTCAGGGGGGTCTACCCTGACCCCTTTTGGTCATTTCCCCCTTTGTTTTTTCCACCTCTTGTGTCTCGATCCTACCGAGACACAAGATGGCGGCCGCTCCGGACTGTTTGGAATGTTGACAGACACCCGAGAGCCAATCAGCTTTCCGCTCGGGAACTCGCGTAGAGCGCTGGTTCGCGCCCCGGTGCGCGTACCGGGGCGCGCTTATAGATATATATATTTTTTTGAACCTAAATTACTCAAAATCTACTGGAGCACATATCTTGAGACATAGCAAAGGCACATCGGGCTACCAGTCCCTACAATTTTGCCAAGTTTGGTGGAAATCCATTCAGCCGTTCGGCTAAAAGTGAGTCCAACCGCCCTATGGAAATTAACATGGGGAAAACACGTTTTGGGACCCCCCTTTATCTCGGCCCCTGCTTAACGAATCTCCCCCAAACTTTCAGGGAAGGAGCAGAGCGGCGCGGGCCATCTTCTTTGAGAAATTCGCGAAGACTCTGTTGCGTAATCACGCCAGACGCTCCTGTTGTGTTTCCTTCTTGACGCCGCCAACTCCCAGCTCCCCTGTGAACTAGGTATTCAACAAGGATTATAGAACACTTGCTAAATCTCTAGTCAACAAGGGAAAGGGGAAGTGGATTGAGAAACAAACAACAAGAAAAAAGACAACACTGGTCTGTCTTCGTCCAGTCGCAGTTTCTCATTCAAGTGTTCAGGGCTGGTGACGGCTTGATAGCTTTTACGTAACTCTGGAGTTATACAAACATACAATCAGTTTCTAGAATCTCTCCTTAAATCTAGTCTATAGATATGAACATATTCAAGAGTTTAACCAACCGTGAAAAGAACCAGCCCTTGTATACATTTCACTGGGTTCTGAAGTTTGAAGGTTATCTTTACTCTTGATTACCTTTTTAAAGAAAAGTTATGGACATGAATAAGAATTCTCAAAAGTGCCTATTCTTTACAAGAAGAGTTCACAACTTGGTTAATGAGGTTAGTTTTTGTGAATAGAACTTGCACACACACCATGCACATACCTTGAAAACCCAGTTGCCAGGCAGGAAGAGGGATTCTGTAAATAAATAAAAAGAAAGAAACAACCAAGCATCCTGGTCAAATTCTTACAATTGAAGAACTTCCTGTGGATCAACTTATTAAACTCATAAGCTGATTATGCGCTTGATTTGTTTGGTAATGTTAAACCTTAGTCCTAAAATAAACTCCAATTTGGATTGCCTTAGGCTTGTTTGTATACTACTACTTCGTAGACTGTGAGTCCCCCTTTAGTCTTTTTGCGAATTTACGCAATTGTTCTTAGTTCACACAAGGTACATTGTCTTGAAATTACTACAATGTTCTTTACACACTCGAGAAAATAGTCTTTGTAAAATAACAAGGAAAGTTGTAGTCTTTAAAATTAAACCCGAAATGCAGCTTCGAAATTGTTCCAAGTTGCTTAGCAACCGCTAACTCTTACTGTCCTTCCTTTGTTTTAGAGGCGATGTCCCAGTTCCTGTGAGAGTGGTCGATGACGCGTCCTCTGGAGGTCCGGAAGTCCAAGATGAAGTTCGCCGGTGCCAGGAAGCCTCGCAGAGTCGAATTGAAGAGCTCGGACCGGAGCTCCAGGTGAGGAGACGGGAACCGGGAGGAGGGAGCAGGGACGAGATTCTTCAAAGCAAGAATAGCTGAGGTTTCTAGGAAGGGAATCAGGTTACCGGAAGAGAGACAGGAATCTTGATAGCCGGCAGGAGCGCTTGACATGAAGTGCAATGAGACGAAGCACCGTCTTGCACGAGCGTTCCCTTTTTATATGTTCGGCAGGCTCACAGTTTGAAAATTAACATATTGCTCACGCGGAGCGCCGAGCACGTGTTGTAGTTCCAGAACTCAGGGGAATGATCACTTCGAAGAAACCATACAAGCATTGGTATCAAAAAAATACAAGGGCAACAACATTATGCTATTAGCATAGATAAAACAAGCATTGGTATCTAACTGTTTAGTGAGCAATGTGCCATGTACAGACAGCATAACCTTAAGTAGCAAGCATTGGCAATTAAACTGCTATCTGCAGCACAATCTTAGAAAACAAGCATTGATACTTTAACTGACACGAGCTCTAGTTCCTCTAACAGTTCCTCCCCCCAAAGGTCGTCTCACGGAGCGTGGTTTGTCCGGGTGTAATGCATGAAATGCTCTCACCAATCAGGGGGCATGTACATTATTTGCTGATTCCCAAGAACGTTCTGAGGGGTCATACCCTTTCCAGTCTATGAGGTAGTAAAGGCGACCTCGAATACGTTTGGCATCCAACATTTTTTTATCTTCATATTCGAGGTGGTCTCCCACTACAATTGGAGGAGGAGGATTATCAGGCCGTGTATTGGGATTGTACAGCTTCAGAAGGGAAACATGGAACACAGGGTGAATAGCATAATCCTCAGGAAGGCTCAACCTGACAGAAACTGGATTTACAACTTTATCAATGGAAAAGGGACCAATGAATCTAGGTTTTAATTTCTTGGGGCCTTCTATTTGAATATTTCTCGTGGAAAGCCAAACCATTTGCCCTTTTTGATACTCGGGTGCAGGAATTCTATGTTTATCAGCGGTGTGTTTCATCTTGTCTTTGCTCCTCACCCACTGTTTTTTGGCACGCTCTTGAATATCAAGTAACTTGGTTAGTCTATCCATGACTGCTGGCATAGTTTCTTGTGTGTTAGGTAGAAAAATGGGAAGAGACCGGGGGTGTTGCCCGGTAAGGAAGTAGAAAGGCGAGCAACCTAAGGCTGAGTGCGACGTATTGTTATACGAAAACTCGGCCCAAGGTAACATCTCATCCCACCGAGAAGTGGTGGTGGACAACACAGCGTAAACCTTGTTCAACAAATTGATTAACTTTCTCTGTTTGGCCATCTGTTTGTGGATGAAAGGAGGATTACAAAGCTAACTCTACTCCTAAGTGTTTACTGAGTTGTGACCAAAGTTTAGATACGAATTGAGGACCTCTGTCCAAGATAATTTTGCTTGGCAAACCATGTAACTTAACGATTGTGGACAAGAAAATGGTACTTAACTCCATAGCGTTTGGTAGTTTTAACAATGGAATGAAATGTCCCATTTTAGAGAGTAAATCAACTACTACCAGGACTGTGGTATAACCATTAGACGCTGGTAGATCGGTGATAAAATCCAAACTAATGGTATGCCATGGTTGTGGGGGAAGATCTATTGGTTGAAGCAACCCCATGGGAGGTTTATGCAACGATTTCTGCCTAGAACAAACAGGACAGGATCGGATATACTGTTGAACATCTGGAACCATCTGTTCCCACCAGAAATATCGTTGACATAATTCTAGAGTTTTATTTACTCCGGGGTGCGCGGCCATAGCTGAATCGTGATTCCACTGTATGATCTTTTCTTGCAAACCTTTGGTAGGAATAAACAGTTTGTTTTGATGAAAGAAAAATCCTTCATTAATCGTATTGTTCTTTTTAGATAACCATTTTTTAGAATCATGAGACTTGAGCTCACTTTTGACAATGTTAAGAAAATTACTTGTGTCAACAGCGACAACTAACCTTTCTTTTGGAAGGATACTTAGTGATTCTCTAATCTGATCATTATCTTTTTTACATACTAAACGAGGGAGAGTATCAGATAGTAGTTGTTTATTTCCGGGTCGATAGGTGATTATAAAATCAAATTCGCTGAAGAATTGTAACCACCGCATTTGTCTAGGTGTGAAAGCTTTTACTGTAGAATAAAATTGAAGATTTTTATGATCAGAATATACTGTTATGGTATGTTTGGCCCCTAATAAATGATGTCTCCATTCCTGGAAAACATCTTTTATCGCCAACAGTTCTCGTTCTGCGATTGTGTAATTCTGTTCAGCTTCTAACAATTTCCTGGAATGAAATGCTACTGGATGTAAGTTACCAGAATCAAGGTTCTTCTGTAGCAAGACACCACCAAGTGCAGTTTGAGAGGCATCCGCCTCTACATAAAACGGTCTATCAGGGTCTGGATGAACCAAAATAGGTGCAGAAGTAAATGCCTTTTTCAACGAAATGAAAGCGTTATTTGCCTCTTTTGTCCAAAGAAAAGGTTTTCCTTTTTTCAATAGTTGTGTGATGGGTGCGACTATTTCTGAAAAACGTGCAATAAATCGTCTGTAAAAATTTGCGAATCCCAGGATTCGTTGTATGTCCTTGACTGTCTTTGGGATTGGCCAGTTAAGGATAGCATCTACCTTCTTTGGGTCCATATGGATCCCATTTGGTGATAAACAATATCCTAAAAATTCTACCGAGCTTTTGTTGAATTCGCATTTTTCCAACTTTACGAATAATGAATGCTCCCTCAATCTTTGTAAAACTGAACGGACATGTTGAGTATGGTCTGCTGAATTTTTGGAGTATATCAAGATATCATCAATATACACAATACAATAAACGTCCAAAAAATCATGTAGCACTTCATTAATGAAATACTGGAATGCTGCTGGAGCATTACAGAGACCAAATGGCATGACGGTGTATTCATACAAGCCAAACTTGGTCCTGAAGGCTGTCTTCCACTCGTCTCCTTCTTTAACACGAATCAAATGGTAGGCCCCTCTGAGATCTAACTTAGTGTAAATACTAGACCCCTTTACCTGATTCAGTAAAACTGGAATAAGAGGGAGTGGGTATCTGTTCTTAATAGTCGCCTTATTGACCGCGCGGTAGTCTATGCAAGCCCTCAGATCACCCGTCTTCTTAGCAACGAAGAAGAGTGGAGACGACACAGGAGAGGTTGAATGTCTAATGAAACCCAGCTCTAATAGCTCATCAAGATATTTTTTCAGGTACTCATTTTCTGGTTCCGTAAGGGCATAGACTCTACTACATGGTAGTACTGCTCCAGGAATTAAGTCGATTCGACAATCATAAACCCGATGAGGTGGAAGTTTGGTGGCTTTCACAGGGTCAAAGACATCTGAAAAGTCATTATAACTTGATGGAAGACTAATGACTTCGGGAATGGCAGTAGCACAAAACAAGGGCATTACTGGATCCTTGGTTTCTTGGTAACAGTGTAATTTACAATGAGAAGAGTCCAAAGTAACAGTTCTTTTTTACCAATCTATTTTGGGGTTATGTAGTTCCAACCAAGGAATACCCAGAATAACTCCAAAGGTGGGAGTATCAATTAGGTCAAACACAGTGTGTTCTGTATGACCATTATCAGCAACTATGGTCAATGGTTCAGTATGAAATCTAATCAGACCAGATGATAACGCAGAACCATCAACAGCTCTTACTGGTTCTGGTTCGTTTTTAGCAACTTGAGTCAAATGTAACCTACGAGCGAGTTCCAAATCAAAGAAATTTCCAGTGGCACCTGAATCAAGAAGCACTGGAATACTATGTCTTTGTTGAAGGGATAATATAAATATCATCCTTATTGTGAAGTGTTTTGGGATGCCGGAGTCAACATTAGTAGCATAATGTGAGATCTTTTCAGAAGCAACTAATCTCGGGGAATCGATCTCGACTTTCTCCGAGAGATCTAGTTTTCCGGCTGTTCATGAGGAACAGGATCAATCGCTAGGGCCCTCTTTTGTGCCGGTTTAACCGTACAATTTTTTGCAAAATGTCCTGACTTCCCACAATAAAGGCACAGATTCCCTTTGCGTCTCCTTTCTTTTTCTTCATTAGTTAATGGCCCCCTGACTCCTCCTCCTGCATAGGTTCTACTGTGGAAGATTTGTTTTCGGATTCTTTTTTATCAGTTTTAAAATGCAAGTTTCTAATGTCTCCTTTAGGTCTTTCATTTCTACGTTCCCCTAATCTATGATCTAGTTTTATTACCAGATCTTGAAATTCTGCGAAGTCGTCAGGTAGATTAACAATGTGGGCCAATGAATCTTTCAGATCGTCCTTTAATCCTCTATAAAATAGAGAGATTCTTTTTTCCTCGGGCCAACGAGTTTCAGCTAAGAGCCTGTTAAAGGTGGTAACATAGGAGATTAAATCTTTTGACCCCTGTCGCAAATTCAAAAGTTCGCTGTCTGAAGCCTGGATAAACACATGTTTAGCAAATAAATTGGACATTGCTGCCTTGAAATCAGTTAAATTATGGAGAAGGGGATCATTTGTGTCAACCAAGGGCATGGCCCAGTTGGCAGCCACCCCCCCCCCCCCCAAGTAAGAAATGATGAAGGCAACCTTGACTGTGTCATTAACAAATACCTGAGGTTTACACATAAAGTGCAACTAACATTGACTTAAAAAGGAAGTAAACCTACTATTATCTCCTGTGAACCTTTCAGGGTTGGCCAGAGGAACCGGATTAGGAGTGACTACTGTGACCTGTACTGGAGACTCAGTGGACTGACTACTTGAGGAACCAGTCTGAAAAGCTGAGGAACCAAATTTGGAAGGGGCTATGATGGGTTTTTTCTCTGCTGAGCTATCCCTCCATGAGGTAAACCCTGCTTTAGTTTTGTCCAATTCCTGTTGAAGGAATTGATTCTCCATTCGCAACTCCTCCATTTCCTCAGCTAATTTTTGTACTAACTGGATGAGCTGTGGAAATCCATGGGAATGAGTTAACGGAATCAAGAGGAAACCGGGTGTGGCTTCGTCTTCTGTTGCGTAATCACGCCAGACGTTCCTGTTGTGTTTCCTTCTTGACGCCGCCAACTCCCAGCTCCCCTGTGAACTAGGTACTCAACAAGGATTCTAGAACACTTGCTAAATCTCTAGTCAACAAGGGAAAGGGGAAGTGGATTGAGAAACAAACAACAAGAAAAAAGACAACACTGGTCTGTCTTCGTCCAGTCGCAGTTTCTCATTCAAGTGTTCAGGGCTGGTGACAGCTTGATAGCTTTTACGTAACTCTGGAGTTATACAAACATACAATCAGTTTCTAGAATCTCTCCTTAAATCTAGTCTATAGATATGAACATATTCAAGAGTTTAACCAACCGTGAAATGAACCAGCCCTTGTATACACTTCACTGGGTTCTGAAGTTTGAAGGTTATCTTTACTCTTGATTACCTTTTTAAAGAAAAGTTATGGACATGAATAAGAATTCTCAAAAGTGCCTATCTTTACAAGAGTTCACAACTTGGTTAATGAGGTTAGTTTTTGTGAATAGAACTTGCACACACACCATGCACATACCTTGAAAACCCAGTTGCCAGACAGGATGAGGGATTCTGTAAATAAATAAAAAGAAAGAAACAACCAAGCATCCTGGTCTAATTCTTACAATTGAAGAACTTCCTGTGGATCAACTTATTAAACTCATAAGCTGATTATGCGCTCGATTTGTTTGGTAATGTTAAACCTTAGTCCTAAAATAAACTCCAATTTGGATTGCCTTAGGCTTGTTTGTATACTACTACTTCGTAGACTGTGAATCCCCCTTTAGTCTTTTTGCGATATTACGCAATTGTTCTTAGTTCACACAAGGTACATTGTCTTGAAATTACTACAATGTTCTTTACACACTCGAGAAAATAGTCTTTGTAAAATAACAAGGAAAGTTGTAGTCTTTAAAATTAAACACGAAATGCAGCTTTGAAATTGTTCCAAGTTGCTTAGCAACAGCTAACTCTTCTGTCCTTCCTTTGTTTTAGAGGCGATGTCCCGGTTCCTGTGGGAGTGGTCGATGACGCGTCCTCTGGAGGTCCGGAAGTCCAAGATGAAGTTCGCCGGTGCCAGGAAGCCTCGCAGAGTCGAATGGAAGAGCTCGGACCGGAGCTCCAGGTGAGGAGACGGGAACCGGGAGGAGGGAGCAGGGACGAGATTCTTCAAAGGAAGAATAGCCGAGGTTTCTAGGAAGGGAATCCGGTTACCGGAAGACAGACAGGAATCTTGATAGCCGGCAGGAGTGCTTGACATGAAGTGCAATGAGACGAAGCACCGTCTTGCACAAGCGTTCCCTTTTTATATGTTCGGCAGGCTCACAGTTTGAAAATTAACATATTGCTCACGCGGAGCGCCGAGCACGTGTTGTAGTTCCAGAACTCAGGGGAATCATCACTTCGAAGAAACCATACAAGCATTGGTATCAACAAAATACAAGGGCACAACATTATGATATTAGCATAGATAAAACAAGCATTGGTAACTAACTGTTTAGCGAGCAATGTGCCATGTACAGACAGCATAACCTTAAGTAGCAAGCATTGGCAATTAAACTGCTATCTGCAGCACAATCTTAGAAAACAAGCATTGATACTTTAACTGACACTTGCACGAGCTCTAGTTCCTCTAACAGACTCGTCCACCGGCGCCAAAGTTATTCCCAATAGAATGTTGCGGATTTCCTATGGAAAGTAGGTCCTAACTATAACTACCTACTGGCGACCGCCAGTAGGTAACACACATATATATATATATATATATATATATATATATATATATATATATATATATATATAATATCCTAAACCACAAATAGGCTAAACAATTGCCACTATTGCATTGTATTTTTTCATTTAAAGTAAACATATCTATGCGAAATTTCGATTACCTAGAGAAATGTGCTCTCAGCTTGCTTGAACATAGTCTTTTATTTTAAAGGAACAAAGGCAAGGGATTAGGCAGGTTGCCCAAAGGCTATATATAGAAACACAGACCTCCAGGCTCCCATCATGCCCCACAGATGACCGGTCAGTTCTTTTTTCCCCCTAGATAGTTACTAGATAGATTTTTTTAATTCACTCTGTTTTCTAGTACAAGCTTTACTACTCTACCTTTTTTCTGACTTTCCTGATATTTCTTTAGTCAGATGCCAGCCCTGTTCATCAAGTGTCTTCTTGTGAGAAGAAAATGGCTAAATCCAACCCACACTCTATTGTGTGCTTAATATCCTCTCGCAGACCAGAGAAGTGTTATTACTGCCAGCAGTTCTCTAGAAGGACCCTTCAGGACAGGGAAAAGATCAGACCGCATGCCATGCAGGAGAGAGGATAAGGATCCACATGTGCCCTGGAAGGTGACAAACATCCTTCCTCTCGCGTTTGGGCTGAAAAAAAGGTGAAAAAAGTCAGGTTTTTGTCGTTCGAAGTCGATGGAAAGAAGATGAAGGTCGAAGATACCCTTATGCTCACCGTCTGCTTCCAAGTCATCGACATGAAGACCTTTGCTGCAGTTTACATCGAAGGAACATTCGCGGACGATGTGGTAGACACCAGGCCGGTCAAAACCAAGCAACTCGTCTAGACTTCAAGTGTAAACTTTACACTTCCCGACATAGACAATCCCCTGTCCACGGTCCAGATCCGGTTCACCTACAGCGGCGGAGCACAGAAGCTCAATGTTGAAGTGATTGCCACCACACAGACGTGGGTGGTCGCAGTCAAGGTCTCATCCACTACCAATGTCGAAGGCATTAACTGCGAGTCATGGACATACTGCACCTAGAGCCTCAAGTACACACAGAGGCTCGACCTTCCCATCACAGATATCACAGCGACGATCGCTATCGAGGCCACTGTCCTCTCACACGTCTCCACCCACAGACAGATTGGCTCTTTCACCACCACAATACTGACATTGAGCGATCCTTCAACATCTAGGGAAATTCAAATGGAGTCTCAGGAACTGACGTTGAGACTGTAGATGTTGGAGTACATCATCCTCTCCGGGCCTAAGAATTGTGCAGATCACGCCGGAGAGTTCCACGACTCAAGAACAGCACACACCACTGATTAATCTCTCCCGGAGGTGGCAGAGGAGTGTGAAAGAATGGAGCGTGTGACAGCGCAGTCAAGGGTCAGACTACTCTAAAATATATTTCCTCCCTCCAACATCTGGTGGAGAGGTGCGTCTTCCTACACCTGCCACAAGGTCTCCTCGGGAATCTTCAAGAAGGCAACAGTCTCCATCTTCTCAAGACATAGGTCCCGAGCACCTCTCGGGCGTTCTCCGACTAGGTCCAGACCCTTCCAATCCACAAGGCCTTGGGAGCGTAGACCTAGATCTCCATCATGGTCTAATGGCACATCCTCTTTGGGAGATAATTCCCCCTACTTTGTCTACCACTCCTACCAAACTGTCACCAGTGGACAACATTTCATTCAATGTGGTGCTATGTAGGGGGCTACAAAGCTGAACATATAAATGCCATCTACTACTATTTCTCTTAGCATATAAGGGTTTGGCCGTTGATCAGTAAGGCCGGGCCTTAAATACTCCACATTAGAAATCCCAATACAGATCCTCATTCAATCATTCATTCTCAACAAGATCACACAAACCAATTGCTATGATCCACAAACGGATTTTTTTTGTGTTCAATTTTTGTTCTTTGAATAGTTTCTTTGAATGTTGAAAAAATTTGATGCATATAATAGTTTTCTTGATTATTCAATATACAGAAGAATCACAAAAGTAACATCAATGAGAATAACGCACAAATAACAGTACATGTACTACATAAAACCAACAAAACATTAACGTTTTTGGTTCTGGTTCTGTACAGTTAATCTCAAAAGTGTCTTAATACCCCTGCTGCTATCTCACTGGAAAGGGTGGTTCGATATTAGCAGAGGTAGTGACCAAATAGTTACCCTACTTGGCCAAAGCCACCCCAAAAAATGTTTTAATTACTTTGTTGTGAGCCACAGTGGTAGCACATAAAATTGTTTCAAGAAAAAGTGGTTCTGTCGGGTGGACATAAAATTGAACACTTACTTGGTATGAAAAAATGTTGTCAACACGTTTTGAACCCTGATGCATTTCTTTGAGGGTTATCCTCAGAGCACAAAACATTTCATGAGCTCCATCTCTTAAATTCACTCACTGATTCTCTTCCACAAAAATGTATCTGAATGCCCCTGGGCGGCCACCATTGGCACCAATTTAAAAAATGCCCAATCTCAAACGCCATCTCTTCCTGATTCAAGAATGTCCTTTTGTGGCGTAGGCCAAGAAGTGTCACTATTTGGCCACTACCTCTGCTAATAGCTGGCAACCCTTTCCAGTGAGATAGCAGACAGGGGTATCTGAAAAAGTTAGTGATAGATTTCTTACCTTAGAATAGTCCCCAGGCATCAGTCTGGATCCAGAAAGTTTTCTGCTTAGCAGCACCACTGCGTGCCAGTAGGTGGCGTTGTGCGGCTCCGCGTCCGTCACTGGCGTCGTAAGTGCCGGGATGATGTCACGGAGGCTACTTAGGCGGCTCCCCCTGCGCGCTGACGTCAGTTCTTTTTCCACGCCGAAAGCACTGATCTGGATTGAGCACGTACCTCGGTCATTTTTTGACCACTTTTTTGAGACTTTTTGTCTCCTTTTCTTGTCTTCAGGTGCACGTAGGGATGCCCGGCTTTAAGTCTTGTGGGCCGTGCCGCCGTAATAAATCTGAAAGAAACAGGTTAGTGTTAGATTACTTACCTTGGAATACCCCCAGGCGTCAGACTGGACCCGGAAAGCTTTGTGTAGCAGTACGCCTGTGCGTCGGCAGGCGTTGTTTGAAGCTCCGCGCCAGGATGACGTTGTCAGAGTACTTAGACACTGCCCTCGCGCGCTGACGTCCGTTTTTTCTTTTTTCCGCGCCAGCAAGCGCAGATCCGGAAAAACAGTACTTCTTAGTCACCTTTTGACTAACCTTTCCGATCCCTTTGGATCCTTTTTCGAGTCGGTAGACTCTCGGTGCCGATCGGGATACCAGGGTTCAAACCCTGTGCCGATTGTCACCACCTGATGTCGGTTACCGACCCCCACCGTCGGTGCCTTTATTGCCTTCGGGCTGACCACGACGACAAGTCGTGCCCCGACTGCCGGGCCTTGATGTCGAAGGCTAGACGGAAGCTGTCCCGTAAGCGCCTCGAGCTCCGGCAGTCGGCCTCCGCTGTTAACGGTCCTGGTCGAGGAGGAGGTCGAAGGACCGATCGCTGGGCCACAGTCATCACAGCTCGGCGAGTCGACACCATTCGTCGGGCTCAAAGTCCTCAGGTAAGAGGCACAAGAAGTCGAAGAGACGTCAACTGCCGATGCTTGCGCGATGCGGCCGGTGGTTCGGGTGACACAGGCCATGCGGCTCCGCCGGAGCCAAGGGTACCGCGGCCAGCCCCATACCCTCCGGTCTCTGGGCTGAACGCGACGCCGGAGATCGAGGTCTTCCTCATGGCCATAAGGTCGCTCTCTCCTCCGTCTGGTCCCACTGTTGCGCCTTCGGGCCCCAAGGCCCCGTCTGGGAGCCCATGTGGGCCGGAGGCTTCGGCCCCGGCGCCGTCTGTGACTTCGGTCCCAACGCCGCAGGGCCCCACTGGATCCGGATCCGGGTCGCAGCTGGTCGACCATACGACCCCTCCGCTTGTGCCGACTCCCAGGGTGTCGCCCTCGAAGACGTCGTCCCCTGTCCCTCCCTCTGTCCAGATCCCGCATCGCGCGACGACACCTTCGACGCCGAGAGAAGAGCAATTCTTATATGATACGCCCCCATCCTTTGCACCTGACTGAGGAGATGGGAGGCGAGGAGGATTGGGAGGGGTCTGAGGACCCTCTGACACGGGAGTGTCAGTTGTATCAGGACTGGGCAGTTGAGCAGGGGAGGCCAGTGGTCTGGACACTTTGTCCGACACTGGATTTGTCTCCCCTCCTACCGTGGCTACGGAGGAGGGGGCTGCTTACAGTGTGGTGTTGGCGAGGGCGGCCAATCAATCAATCAATCAAAAACATTTATATAGCGCACTACTCACCCAGAGGGTCTCAAGGCGCTGGGGAGGGGGGGTCCGCTACTGCTCGAACAGCCAGGTCTTGAGCTGCTTCCTGAAGGCGAGGTGGTCTTGGGTCAGGCGGAGGTGGATCGGGAGGGAGTTCCAAGTCTTGGCGGCCAGGTAGGAGAAGGACCTTTCTCCTGTTGTGGCTCTTCGGATGCGGGGGACGGCGGCGAGAGCGTGGCTGGATGATCGAAGCTGGCGGGTGGGCGTGTAGAAGTTGAGGCGGCTGTTGAGGTATCTTGGGCCTTGGTTGTGTAGGGCTTTGTGAGCGTGGGTGAGGAGACGGAAGGTGATTCTCTTGTTGACCGGGAGCCAGTGCAGGTCTCTCAGGTGTCCGGGGATGTGGCTGTGTCAGGGGAGGGAGGAGTCCAGGATGAAGCCCAGGTTGCGTGCGTGGTCTGTTGGATTGGGTGCGCTGCCCAGGGCGGGGGGCCACCAGGAGTCGTCCCAGGCGGAGGGTGAGGAGCCCAGGATGAGAACTTCCGTCTTGTCTGAGTTCAGTTTCAGGCGGCTGGTCGTCATCCACTCGGCTATGTCTGTCATCCCTTCGCGTAGGTTGGCTCTGGCGGTGGCAGGGTCGTTTGTGAGGGAGAGGATCAGCTGAGTGTCGTCGGCGTATGAGATGATGTTGAGGTTGTGTTGGCGTGCGATGGCCGCAAGGGGGCTCATGTAGACATTGAAGAGGGTGGGGCTGAGCGAGGAGCCCTGAGGAACGCCGCAGATGACTTCGGTGGCTTCTGATCTGAACGGGGGAAGGCGGACTCTGTGTCCTTCTGGCGAGGAAGGAGATGATCCACTCCAGTGCCTTCTCCTGGATTCCGATGTTGCTGAGGCGCTGCACTAGGGTGCGGTGGCAGACAGTGTCGAATGCCGCGGAGAGGTCCAGGAGGATGAGGGCTGCTGTTTCTCCGTTGTCGAGCAGGGCTCGGATGTCATCGGTGGCAGCGATGAGGGCGGTCTCGGTGCTGTGGTTGGCCCGGAAGCCAGACTGCGAGAGGTCGAGGGATCCATTTGTCTCGAGGAAGGCGGCCAGCTGCTTGTTGACGGTCTTCTCGATGACTTTGGCCGGAAACGGGAGGAGAGAGATGGGGCGGTAGTTTTTGAGTTTGGTGGGGTCCGCTGATGGATTCTTCAGTAGAGCGCTGAGTTCGGCGTACTTCCAGCTCTCAGGGAAGGTAGCGGTGTCGAAGGAGGTGTTGATGATGTCCCGCAGGTGGGGTGCGATGACAGCGTCGGCCTTGTTGAAGACGTGGTGAGGACAGGGGTCGGTTGGAGATCCGGAATGGATGGTGTTCATCGTGCGGATGGTGTCTTCGGTGCTGATCGGGGTCCAGGCGCGGAGGGTGGTGGTGGGGGGCGTAGGTGCGGTCGTGGGGAGCGTTGGTTGTGCGCTGAAGCTGTTGTGAATGTCAGCGATCTTGTTGTGGAAGTAGGATGCGAGGGAGTTGCAGAGGTCTTGAGATGGGGTGATGTCGGTGTTTCCGGCGTTGGGGTTGGAGAGCTCTTTAACGATGTTGAAGAGTTCCTTGCTGTTGTGTGCGTTGTTGTCCAGTCGTTCCTTGAATGCAGTTTTCTTGGTGACGTGGATCAGTTGATGGTGTTTTCGGGTGGCGAGCTTGAGGGTGGTCATGTTGTCTGGTGTTGGGTCTCTGCGCCAGGCTTTCTCGAGGGCTCGGCAGTTCTTCTTGGAGCTCTTGAGTTCGTCGGTGAACCAGGGTGCTTTCTTACTGCGGGGTCTGCTAGGCGGGGTCCTCAGTGGGGTGAGGTCGTCTGTGCAGCCGCTGATCCACTTCGTGAGGTTGTCGGCGGCCTGGCTGGGGTTCGCTGAGCTGGTGGGGGGGGTGCTGGCTCAGTGATGCGGCGAGCTGGTCGGCTGTGATCTTGTTCCAGCTTCTGCGTGCCACTTGTTGCTGGTGGTGATGGACCGTTGTTCTTCTGAAGCTGAAGTGGATGCAGCTGTGGTCCGTCCAGTGGAGTCCGGTGGCATGGCTGAAGACGATGTCCTTGCTGGATGAGAAGACAGGGTCGAGTGTGTGTCCGGCGTAGTGGGTGGGGGTGGTCACTAGCTGCTTGAGACCAAGGTTGGCGAGGTTGTCCAGCAGGGTGGTGGTGTTGCGGTAGTTGTTGTTCTCCAGGTGGAAGTTGAGGTCCCCGAGGAGGATTTAGTCAGCGGAGGGGAGGGCGTGCGGGCTGATGAAGTCAGCGATATCTTCGCTGAATTGTATGCGTGGTCCCGGGGGTCTGTAGACGAGGGTGCCTCTGAGGGTGGTCTTGGGGTCGGTGTGGATCTGGAAGTGCAAGTGTTCGGCGGTTGTCAGGGTGTCGTCGGTGTTGGTCGTGATGCGGATGGTGTTCCTGTGGATGATGGCGATGCCTCCTCCGGTCTGGTTTCCGCGGTCCCTCCGGGTGATCTTGTATCCGTCCGGGATGGCGATGGCGATGTCGGGTGCTGAGGAGGCGTTCATCCAGGTTTCCGTGAGGAAGGCGACGTCTGGGGATGTGGTGTCGAGGAGGTTCCAGAGTTCGACAGCGTGTCTGTGGACGGAGCGAGTGTTGAGCAGGATGCACTTCAAGTGGTTGCTGCTGGTGCTCCGCTTGGCGGGTGCGGTGCAGGTCCGGATGCAGGTGAACTTGCAGGAGTGGCAGCTGAAGGGTCCGTGGGTTCGTCTCGGGGTGGCTCGGTAGCATCCCGGGATCCGGACGGTGTTGAGTGCGTTGTGTTGGGTGGTGTTGTAGGTCCGGCGGGGGGGCTGGTGTCGGCGGGGGTCAGGGGTTCGGGCGCTGGGCGCGGTCCAGGCGCGGACGGGCGCAGACGGGCTTACCTTTGGCGCGCCTTTGGCGCGCTTAGGGCGCGCCCGCTGCGCGTCAACGCTGCGCGTTTGCCACTCTGCCATATGAGGAGAGTGGGGGGGCGGAGCGAGGGAGGAGCAGCTGGGAGGCGGGAGTGGGGCGGCGAGTGGGAAGGGAGAGAGAGGGAAGGGGGCGGGGCCACGGCGGGGAGCGGGCGGGAAACGCGACCGGGGCTGGCCACACCAGAGGGGGAACAGAAAACGCAAATCAGAGGGCAGGGGCACAACGGAGAAAAAAACAATACAATACAATGATGCTAAGAGCACAGTGACAAAACAAAACGCAAATCAGAGGGCAGGGGCACAACGGAGGAAAATACAATACAATACAATGATGCTAAGAGCGCAGTGACAAACAAAGGAATTACCACGGGGAACAGCGCAGAGACAGAGTGAAATAAATTACAGCAGGAGCACAGCTGCGGGCAGCGGCGGCACTCGGCGGGATCGGGGCAGCCTGGGCTCACTCGCAGAGAGTGTGCGCGGTGCGTGGGGTGACCGGCCCGGAGGGTCAGAGGTCACTGCCCACCACCGCGTGCACTCTGCAATATATCTCTCAGTGGGAGGGAGGAGCAGCTGGGAGGCGGGAGCGGGGCGGCGAATGGGAAAGGAGAGAGAGGGAAGGGGGCGGGGCCGCAGGGGGGCAGCGGCGGGGAGCGGGCGGGAAACGCGACCGGGGCTGGCCACACCAGAGGGGGAACAGAAAACGCAAATCAGAGGGCAGGGGCACAACGGAGAAAGAAACAATACAATACAATGATGCTAAGAGTGCAGTGACAAAACAAAACGCAAATCAGAGGGCAGGGGCACAACGGAGGAATATGCAATACAATACAATGATGCTAAGAGCGCAGTGACAAACGAAGGAATTACCACGGGGAACAGCGCAGAGACAGAGTGAATTACAGCAGGAGCACAGCTGCGGGCAGCGGCGGCACTCGGCGGGATCGGGGCAGCCTGGGCTCACTCGCAGAGAGTGTGCGCGGTGCGTGGGGTGACCGGCCCGGAGGGTCAGAGGTCACTGCCCACCACCGCGTGCACTCTGCAATATATCTCTCAGTGGGAGGGAGGAGCAGCTGGGAGGCGGGAGCGGGGCGGCGAATGGGAAGGGAGAGAGGGGGAAGGGGGCGGGGCCGCAGGGGGGCAGCGGCGGGGAGCGGGCGGGAAACGCGACCGGGGCTGGCCACACCAGAGGGGGAACAGAAAACGCAAATCAGAGGGCAGGGGCACAACGGAGAAAGAAACAATACAATACAATGATGCTAAGAGCGCAGTGACAAAACAAAACGCAAATCAGAGGGCAGGGGCACAACGGAGGAAAATACAATACAATACAATGATGCTAAGAGCGCAGTGACAAACGAAGGAATTACCACGGGGAACAGCGCAGAGACAGAGTGAAATAAATTACAGCAGGAGCACAGCTGCGGGCAGCGGCGGCACTCGGCGGGATCGGGGCAGCCTGGGCTCACTCGCAGAGTGTGCGCGGTGCGTGGGGTGACCGGCCCGGAGGGTCAGAGGTCACTGCCCACCACCGCGTGCACTCTGCAATATATCTCTCAGTGGGAGGGGGGAGCAGCTGGGAGGCGGGAGCGGGGCGGCGAATGGGAAGGGAGAGAGAGGGAAGGGGGCGGGGCCGCAGGCCTTGGCTCTTAGCTCCCTGTCGCGGTCGTGAGGACTAACCTCCCCGAGGTCCTTAAACTGCAGGCAAGCTCTTCGAAGCCTCTACTTCCGTTTAATTAGGCCCTTACTGACGTTCTGTTGGGCACTTGGTCCAGGCCCGCCCGCCACATGCCCCTCCGGAGATCGGAACGTGGCCACCGCCCGGCCCCGGGTGACCCTAGTTTCCTGTCCACCCACCCCAACCCCAAGAGCCCGGAGGAGGCCCGGGTAAAACTCGATCAAGCCCTTGCAGAAGGGCGAGATGCAGCACGGTACTCTATTCGATGTGGGTTGGATACCACGGACTCGCTGGGCAGGGCGATTTACACGCCGGTGGCGGTTCGCCGCCATGCCTGACTGAGGTTCGCCACCTTTTCGGTTGATGTCCAGAGCTCACTCATGGACATGCCGTTTGATGACCGTCGCCTCTTTGACAACAAGGCAGACAGTGCGCTTGAGCGTTCCAAGGACTCCAGGGCTACGGCCAAGTCCTTGGGCCTGTCGGGCCAGCGCCAGCAAACGTCTGCCTTTCGTGGCCACGGAAGGGGCGCTCCTTCACGTCCTGCCAGCCACGGGCCGCAGACTAACATCCAGCGCGGCGGTGGACGTGGTAACCGGCGGGTCCAGGGGACAGCGGCGAGGCCAGTCCACATCCACCCCTGCAGCATCCGCCTCAAAGCCTTCCTAGTCTGAGCTTTCAGGCCCATTTGATGCCAGTGGGGGGCAGGGTTCGCCATCACCTCCACTGGCGCACCATCACATCGGACAGGTGGGTGCTGCAAATCCTCCGAAGGGGCTACTCCCTCCCCTTCGAGGCGACCCCCTCCAGCCATGCCACCGCAGTACCACCGTGTGTCGGGGGATCACTTGCAACTTCTGCAAGAGGAAGTTACAGCCCTCTTGGCCAAGGGGGCCATCAAGCGCCAGAAGTAGGGTGTGGTTGTTACTCCCACTACTTTCTGGTTCCCAAGAAGGGCAAAGGGGGCCTACGCCCTATCTTGGACCTGCGGAACGTCAACTGCTTCCTCCGGAAGGAGAAGTGCAAGATGCTAACTTTGGCTCAGGTTTTAGCTGCCCTAGACCCTGGAGACTGGATGGTAGCGTTGGACTTGCAGGACGCATATTTTCACATCCCCGTCCTGCCGGCCCACCGGCGTTACCTGCGGTTCACGGTAGGCCACTAGCACTTTGTTTACTCTGCTCCCCTTCGGCCTTACCAGCGCCCCTCAGGTGTTCACGAAAATGATGGCGGTGGTCGCAGCTCATCTGCGCAGATCAGGGGTGTTAGTCTTCCCCTATCTCGACGACGGGTTGTTGAAGGCGGGCTCGCCCCGACAGTCATCGGCCACCTCCAGACTACGGCCGACCTCCTGCACCTGCTTGGGGTTCTCCACCTGTGTCCCTCTCAGAAGCTCCTCTTCATCGGAGTGGTTCTGGATTCGGCGCAGTTTCGGGTTTATCCTCCCGAACAGCGGGTTCGGGATATTCAGGCTCTGATTCCGATCTTTCAGCCTTTATGCCGAGTCTCGGTCAGGTTGACGCTGCAGCTTCTGAGGCTGATGGCCTCCTGCATCCTTCTGGTGCATCATGCCAGGTGGCGAATGTGGGCTCTGCAGTGGGACCTGAAGTTTCAGTGGGCTCAGCCTCAGGGCAACCTGTCCGACCACGTCCTGATCTCGGAGGGCACTGCGAGACAGTTGCAGTGGTGGCTCACGGACTGCGATTAGGTCAGCGGCAGATCCCTACCCCAACCGGAGCACGTAGTTGTAACGGATGCGTCCCTCCTGAGTTGGGGGGCCCACATGGGAGAGGCGGTGATCAGAGGCCACTGGCGTCCTGGCTCCATATCAACCTTCTGGAGCTGCGGGCGATCCGGCTTGCACTGAAAGCCTTCCTTCCCTCTGTCTGGGTAAGTGTAGTGCTGGTGTTCACAGACAACATCACCGCCATGTGGTACTGCAACAAACAGGGCGGGGTGGAGTTGTGAACCCTTTGTCAGGAGGCTCTCCCTGGCGTCTCCCTGGTGGTTCAACACCTGGCAGGTTCCCTGAACGCCAGGGCGGATGAACTCAGCTGTCGGTGCATGATGGATCACGAATGGCATCTGAACTCTGTGGCACAAGGTCTCTTTCAGCAGTGGGGAGAGCCTTTGTTAGATCTATTCGCCACAGACGAGAGCGCGCAATGTCGTCAGTTCTGCGCGTTGTAATTTCCAAGGCGGCACTCGCTAGAAACCGCTTTTCGTCACGAGTGAAGCTGCCGTCTATTGTACGCCTTTCCACCTATACCACTTCTGCCCAGAGTGCTGAAGATCAGGCGAGACCGGGCCCAAGTAATTCTTGTGGCTCCGGACTAGGCACGAAGATACTGGTATCCTGAGCTACTCAGCATGTCAGTCGATCCCCCGATTCGTCTGCCTCTTCAGGAGGACTTTCTGTCGCAGCAGCAGGGGATGGTCCTCCACCCGAACCTGTCCAGTCTCCACCTCCATGCGTGGAGATTGAGCGGCGACAGTTGAGGCCGTTTGACTTCCCTCCTGTAGTCTGTGATGTGATTCTGGCAGCCAGGCGTCCCTCCACAAAATCGGAATACGCCTGCAGGTGGAACAAATTTGTGGCATGGTGCACAGCAAAGGCTGTGGATCCTCTTTCTGCCCCCCTTTCGGAGGTTCTCCTCTTTCTTCTTTCTCTTGCCCAGCAGGGCTCTGCTCTGGGCACTATCAAAGGCTACCTCTCTGCCAAGTCCCCTGTTGTAAGTCGCTTTTTGAAGGGCATCACTCACATGTTTCCTCCTGTTCCTTTCGTGATGCCTCAGTGGGACATGAACCTTGTTCTGACTTATTTGATGTGCGCTCCTTTCGAGCCACTTCACAATTGCCCTCTTCATCTTCTAACTCTTAAGACTGCATTCTTGGTTGCCCTCACCTCTGCCAGGAGAGTGAGTGAGCTCCATGCTCTACTCGACCTCCTTTCCTCTCTGTCCATCCGGACAAAGTTGTCTTGAGAACGCATCCCTCTTTCCTGACCAAGGTAGCCACAGCCTTCCACATCGGGCAGTCCATCACCTTGCCCACCTTCTTTCCACCTCCGCATCCCTCGAAAGAGGAAGATAGGCTTCACAGTCTGGACCCAAAACGTGCACTCTCATTCTATCTGGACCGCACACGCCAGTTCCCGGTGGACGACCAGCTCTTTGTTGGTTACGTGGGCGCTAAGAAGGGACGGGCGGTGCACAAACTAACCATTTCTCGATGGGTTGTTTTGTGCATAAAGGCTTGTTATTCGCTGGCTAAAAAGGAGCCTCCTGTGGGGTTGCGTGCCCATTCTACTCTGGCCATGGCGGCTACTACTGCCCTGGATCGGGGAGTCCCCTTGCAAGACATCTGTCAGGCAGCTATGTGGTCCTCGCTGCACAGGTTCGCTAGACACTACTGCCTTGACAGCCAAGTCCAGAGAGATGGCTTTTTTCGGCCGTTCCGTTCTCCAGGACTTTCTGGTGTAATCATTGGTTCGCAGACCCACCACTGGGATTGGTATTGCTGGGGTATCTATTCTAAGGTAAGGAATCCAACACTAACCTGTTTCTTTCAGATGCACAAGTTACTTACCTTCGGTACCGATATATCTGTAAGAAACAGTAGTTAGTGTTAGATTCATTACTGCCCCACCCATCCTCCCTGTTCTGCGAACCAATATCTAGGGTTAAGGTTCTTCCCTTTGAGGGCCCTAGTTATCATGGCTCTGCGTTTCTGGCGCGGAAAAGCTGTGTATAAGAACTGACGTCAGCGCGCAAGGGCGGTGTCTAAGTACTCCGTCGACATCATCCTGGCACCAACGACACTGACGCGGAGCCGCAGACAACGCCTGCCGACGCGCAGGGGTACTACTACGCAAAGCTTTCCGGGTCCAGTCTGATGCCTGAGGGTATTCTAAGGTAAGGAATCTAACACTACTGTTTCTTACAGATGTATCGTTACCGAAGGTAAGTAACTTGTGCATCGATGGGGGACCCCCATGATGTCGGTCTCTCCTGCCTGGAGACAGACCATGACTCCCGGGACTTTCTGTACTGCCGTGCCATGACCCCGAAGGCCTTGCGGGAACGGCGCCGGAAGTTGCTGGAGATTCGGCACTCCTCTCACCGCCTCTCTGGGTCTAGGGGCCGCTCGCGGGACAAGGCTGTCGCTCTTCAGGCTCGAAGTCTTCATCTTCAGATTCCGGTAAGCAACGCCATAAAAACGCCATAAAAAGAAGTTGAAGAAGCATGTTCGCTCTGTCGTCCCTCCGTTGCTCCTTGGAGGGGGACAGAGGCTCCGCCCCTGCGGCTCCTCCAGAGCCTCTTGAGTCCAGCGGCCTACCCGCTAAACCCTGGTCCGTTGGCGACTCCCTAACAAATGCAAGAGTTTCTTGCTGCCATGGACTGCCTGTTTAGGCCTCGGGCTCCCGCTGGCGCACAAGCGTGCCCCGCGGTCCCGTGTCCAGAACCTGTTGGCCCAGCGGCACCACCTCTGGCGCCGGCCCCGGACCCGGACCCACTGGATACAGAACCCTCGGCTCCGGTGCTACAAGGTGCAGCACTGCTGGCCCCGGCGCTGCCCTTGGCTCCGGCCCCAGCGCTGCCCCTGGCTCTGCCGCAGTGGGTGCAGTTTATCCCGCCCCTGCCCCGGTTCTCTGACCATTTCTTTCCGATCTGGGATCCGCATTGGGATGCGGCTCCGGTTCGGCCCCGGCCAGTGCCATTCCTTGTGCCGCTTGCCCCCTCTCCGGCTCCAGCCCTGCCGCCGGGCCGGCTCCTTCTCCGCCCGGATGAGGACTGGGATGGCTCCGAGGACCCCCTTGCGCGGCAGTGTGACTCCGAGCAGGATTGGGTGGATGACCTTCAAGATGCGGGTGAACTTGATGTGTCTTCTGACCCGGGGTTTGCCTCCCCTCCGCCTACTATGGAGGAGGACGCTTCCTACACTATATGGTTCTGCGTCAGGCTGCGGATGCTTGCCATCTCGACCTCCCTACGGTGACCCTTAAGACCAACCTCCTTACGGAGGTGCCTATGGCGTCTACGTCGTCGGAACTGCTGCTCCCTTTCAATGAGGCCCTTATCGAAATCCTCCGGGGCACTTGGTTGCGGCCGGCCTCGTGGGCACCGGTGGATAAGAACGTCGCTAGGCATCATCGCCCTACGCCTGGTGATCCTGCCTTCTTGACCACTCAACCCACGCCTGAGAGCCTGGTCATTCGGGCCTCGACATCGCAGAGTGCCTTTGCCACAGCTCCGCTGGATAAGGACTCTAAAAAGCTGGACCACTATGGCAAGAGGTTGTTCTCGGCCAGCTTGGGGTTGCGGTCAGTTAATACCGCCTGCTTATTGGGCTGTTCCTACCACGCAGTGTGGGTTTCAGTAGCAGACGTCCTACCTCAGTGTTCTGAGGAGGTAAAGGTTGTCCTTTCCAAAGCCATAGCAGAGGGCAAGGATGCGGCGAAGGTTGCCATCAGGTGTGGTCTGGACATGGCTGATCTTTTGGGCAGGGCGATTTCCATGACTGGCGTTACGGCATCATGCCAGGTTGCGGTCTACCGGGTTCTCACCCGATGTCCATGGCACGCTTTGATGGCTTCCACCTCTTTGGCGACAAAGCTGACCATGTCCTGAAGTGCTTTAAAGACTCACGGGCCACAGCCAAGTCTTTGGGTCTTTCCATGAAGAGCCCTGCCACACCTGGGTTTCGTTCCTTTCGTGGCTCTGGTAAAAGCGCCCAGGCACGCTCCTCCAGAAAGCCTGTGCAGAACCAGCCTCAAAGTGGCCGTGGACTCTGCAGGGGCGGGTCTGGTAACCAGCGGATGGGTCAGTCCACCCCCACCACTTCCATCTCTAAGCCTTCCAAAATCCGAGCTTCAGGGAGCACCCCATGCCGGTGGGAGGCAGGGTATGTCCCCACCTCCACCACTGGCGCGAAATCACATCGGATAAGTGGGTGCTACAGATAATCTGCCAAGGTTACTCGCTCCCCTTTCTGTCCTTCCCTCCAGCCATGCCACCTCCGTACCACCGCATGTCGGGGGAGGCTCTTCTCCGTCAGGAAGTCACAGCCCTCCTGGCCAAGGGGGCCATAGAAGTACGTTCCCGATCAGGAAGTAGAGTGGTTAATATTCCCACTACTTTCTGGTCCCCAAGAAGGACAAGGGGGGCCTGCGCCCCATATTGGACCACCGGAACGTTCATCGTTTCCTCCCGAAGGAAAATTTCAAGATGCTGACTCTGGCTCAGGTCCTGACTGCCCTGGACCCTGGATGGTAGCGTTGGACTTGCAGGATGCATATTTTCATATCCCCGGCCCACAGGCGTTCCCTGTGGTTCATGGTGGGCCAGGAGCATTTTCAGTTTGACGTGCTCCCCTTCGGCCTTACCAGGGCCCTTCAGGTGTTCATGAAAGTGATGGCGGTGGTCGCAGCTCATCTGCGCTGGTCTGGGGTGTCAGTCTTCCCCTACCCCGACGACTGGCTGCTGAAGGCGGGTTCCCCCAGGCAGTTGTCGCACACCTCCAGACTACAGCCAACCTGCATTTGCTGGGGTTCTCCATCAACGTGCCGTAGTCACACCTGAGTCCCTCTCAGAAGCTCCCTTTCATTGGAGCGGTTCTGGATTCAACTCTGTTTCGGGTTTATCCTCCTGAGCAGCGAGTCGGGGATATTCAGGCTATGATTCCGCTCTTTCAGCCTCTATTCCTGGGTTTCAGTCGGCATGACCCTCCAGCTTCTGGGCCTGACTGCCTCCTGCATCATGCTGGTGACACATGCCAGATGGCATATGTGGGCTCTGCAGTGGGACCTGAAGTTCCAGTGGGCACAGCAACAGGGCAATCTGTCCAATCACGTCCAGATCTCTGAGGGTGCCATACGACAGTTGCAGTGGTGGCTCACGAATCCCGATTGGGTCAGTGGCAGATCCTGCTCCCTTACCCAACTGGAGCACACAGTGGTGACGGATGCGTCCCTTCTGGAATGGGGAGGCCACATGGGAGAGGTGGAGATCAGAGGCCTCTGGTCTCCGGTGGAGTCCCGGCTTCATATCAACCTTCTGGAGTTGCGGGCGATGCAGTTTGCTCTGAAGGCATTTCTTCCCTCTGTCTGGGGAAGTGCAGTGCAGGTGTTAACGGCCAACACCACCGCCATGTGGTATTGCAACAAACAGGGCGGGTGGGGCCTCTGGACATGGCAGGAACATCAAGGCATTACCCTGGTGGTTCAACACCTGGCAGGTTCTCTGAACGCCAGGGTGGACTAACTCAGCCGCCGGTGCATGGTGGATCACGAGTGGTGTCTGAACTCTGACGTGGCGCAAGGTCTCTTTCTGCGGTGGGGAGAGCCATGGTCAGATCTATTTGCCACCGAAGAGAACGCACACTGTCTTCAGTTCTGCGTGTTGGAATTTCCAAGGCGGCCGGCGCTTTTTGTCGCGAGTGGGGTTGCGGTCTGTTTTACACCTTTACGCCTATACCACTTCAGCCCAGAGTGCTGAAGAAGATCAGACGCGACCGGGCCCAAGTTATTCTTGTGGCTCCAGACTGGGCTTCAATGGTATGGTATCCCGAGCTACTCAGTATGAGCATCGATTCCCCCGATTCGTCTACCTCTTCGGGAGGATCTTCTGTCGCAGCAGCAGGTGACGGTCCTCCGTCCGAACCTGTCCAGCCTCCACCTCCATGCTTGGAGATTGAGTGGCGACAGTTGGCATCTTTCGATCTTCCTCCCGAAGTCTGTGATGTCATTCTGGCAGCCAGGCGTCCCTCCACCAAAACGGTATACGCCTGCAGGTGGAACAGATTTGTGGCGTGGTGCGCAGCAAAGGCTGTGGATCCCCTTTCTGCCCCTCTTTCTGAGGTTCTTCTGTTCCTTATATTTTTTTTTTTTCACAACCAATTTTATTGAGCAAAGGAGCATCAGGAATGTGGCATCTTCACACACCAAGAACACCACAACAATATCAAAGCAGCAATGATATAGGCAGCAAGTGATAGAGCAGACTCAGTATAGGCTCAGCATAGACACTCCCCAGCAACTTACCCTAACCCACAACACTACCCCCCCCCGCACTGAACGCCCCCCCCAACCCCCCTTACCACACGTGTATAGAAGCAACAGAGAAAAAAAAAAAAAAAAAAAAAAAAAATTTAAAAATACATAAAGGCAGGTGCAATGCCACCAGGGCGTCGCTGCATCAGGCCAAAATTGTCACCGTAATCAAATGTCCTCCTCCTGCTCCGCCGGGGGGTCCAAGGACAGACCACGATAGTCGGCCCAACGCTTCCAGATTTTGTAGTGTTTGCGCGGGCAGCCCCTCGCTTCAAAGATCGGCCTCTCCAGACCCATAAAATAATCCAGCCCAGCCTTCCATGCAGACAGAGGGGGAGCCCTCACCGACTTCCACGCCCGGGCCAGGTCCCGCTTGGCCACGACCAGCCCCAAGAGCAACAAGTGGCGCTTATACACATTGCCCCCAATCCCTTCCATAATATGCAGTAGGCCCAGCCGGTGGGTACGAGGAAGGTCCCAGCCCAGGACCTCGGCCAGGCAACACCACACACCCCTCCAGAACCCAGTCAGCCGACCACACGACCACACTGTGTGCATCAAGGAGCCAGGCACCGCCCCACATCGCAGACACTCCGAGGATGCAATCAAACCAGCCTTCCACAACCGCTCACGCGTATAATAAGCACGATGTAAGTATTTGAATTGGATGAGCCGGAGCCGGACCGCAATGGCGGTTCCACGTGGGGATTCCAGCGCCTCCCTCCAATCGTCCTCATCCAGGGGGCCCACGTCCGCCTCCCACGCCTCCCGAAGAGAGTGAAGGGTGGAGGAGCAATGAATAACAAGAGTCTGGTAAATCCTGGAGACCTTCTTGTCCCCCAGGTCCCCCATAAACACTTTAGCCTCGACTGGGCTAAACTCCGGCAAAGAGTCAAGACCGGCGATGCTCGGAGTGAGGGCATGCCGCAGCTGGAGGTAGCGGAAGAACTGGGACTGAGGCATTTGGAACTCTGTGCGGAGCTCCTCGAAGGATTTGAGGGTGGCGCCGGACATGACCTGGCCCAGTTGTGTAATCCCAATGGCTTCCCAACCCTCAAACCCGGACAGGGCCGCCAGCTCCGGGAGCAGGCCGTTATGCCAAAGCGGCGTCTCAGCCGTCAATCTGCCCCACCATCCCATGCGGCGTAGGGACTGTCGCCACACCGCAAAGACCACCCCGGTGACCGATGGCAACCCACGGCGCAGGCGAGCCGAATAAAGAATGGTGTGGAGCGTGTGATCACCCATGAGCAGTCGTTCCAGAGCATACGCCGGGTCGCCCCTATCCCCATACCACCATTCATTAAGGACAAGTAGTTGGGAAGCTTGGTAGTAGGAGAGTAAATCCGAGGTGGCCAGGCCACCACAATATGTGGACAGAAAGCACGTCTTCAAGGCCACTCTGGCTGCACCGCCACCCCACAAGAAGCGGCCCAACACGGAATTCACCTGACGGAACAACTCCAGACCAATGGGGTGTGGGAAATTCTGGATTTGGTATAGGAGCCGCGGAAGCGCCACCATCTTGAATATAGCCGATCTCCCAAAAATAGTGAGCGGCATTCTGGACCAAGTTTTGACATCAGCCTGGACCCGTTCCCACACCGGCAAGACCCCACGTGCCCAGGCCACCGCCCGTGACTCTGAGAGAAAAACGCCTAGGTATTTTAGGCCATCCGACGCCACTCGCAACTCCGCAGCCCAGGGGTCGGTCACCACCCCGCCACCCAGCACCCACAGGGTCGACTTATTCAGGTTGAGATGAAGACCCGAGACCTCGCCGAACTCCCGCATGATCTCTAGGACCCGGGGACCCGATCGCCGCAGATCCGTAAGGAAGAGGAGGACATCGTCCGCATACAGTGCAATCCTATCCACCAGGTCCTCATTCCAGAAGAAACCACGCAACTGGGCATCCGCTCTTATTCGCGACGCCAGGGGTTCCATGGCGAGGGCAAACAGGTACGGGGACAGCGGGCAACCCTGCCGAGTACCGCGACCTATGCAGAAGCGCCCAGAGGTAGCACCGGCCACACGGACCGAGGCCGTTACATTAGTGTAGAGGAGACGAACGTACGACAAGAAAACCGGCCCCAGGTTGAGTCGGGCCAACAGCGCGAACAGATATGCCCAACTCACCGAATCAAAGGTTCGGTCCATGTCCGCCAGAAGGAGTGCCGCCTGTTCATCTCTAGCACCCATGGCATCCACCGCTGCCTGCGCCCGCCGAATATTATGCCGGGTGGCCCTGCGAGGCATGAATCCAGCCTGGTCGGGGTGGACTAGATCAGCAATATGGGGCAAGAGGCGGTTCGCCAAGGCCTTAGCCAGAATCTTGGCCTCGATGTTAAGAAGGGAAATCGGCCTGTAGGAATCGTGCCTGTCCGGTGCCCTGCCCGGCTTCAAGAAGACCACAAGTTCGGCATGACGCCAATCCGGTGGCAGCTCTCCCCGAACCCGTGCCGCCTCCAGGGCGCGGCAATAGTGGGGCCCCAGCTGGACGTGAAACTTTTTATAGAATTCACTTGGGTAGCCACTCGGGCCGGGCGCCTTACCCGTATTCAATTGACCAAGGGCTTCCCCGAGTTCCTCGGCCGTAAGTGGGGCATCCAGGGCGGTCCTGGTCTCATCGGGGATGGCCTGCGGTAGCAGGTCATCAAGATACGTGGATATCTCGCACGTCTCCAAATGATCACGAGGAGCGTATTGTGCCTCGTAATAACGGGCAAAACTAGCCGCCAGCGAACCCGGGTCGGTCATGACCGAGCCGTCATCCGCCGTAAGGCCCGGCAACACTAGGGGCCGGAAGGTCGCCTGGCATAACCTATGCAGCATAGAACAGGACTTGTCGCCCCACTGATACACCCTGCTGCGCGTGGCGAGCCACGCCTGCCGGGCTTCCTCGTAGAGGACTGAGGCGTACGACTGTTGGGCCTGCAGGAGCTGCCTCACAATACCTTCGTCGCCCCCGAGCCGACCACGCTGTTCCAGCTCCTCAACGCGGGCCGCGGCGGTCACAATGGCCTCCCGATGTTTTCGCCGAGCAGCCACGCACCAAGCTATATCAATGCCCCGAAGCGTAGGTTTCAGCGCCTCCCACACCACCATCGCGTCCACGTCCCCCACCAGATTCTCGCGCCAGAAGTGATCGATCGCCTCGCGCAGGTGATGCACATACTCAGGCCGCTGCAGCTGCCAGGAGGACATCCGCCACCGAAACGGCTGTTTTGTGGAGGGGAGGGACACAGTAGCTAGGACAGGGGAGTGGTCAGACAGGCCTCTGGGAAGTATCACAGCATCACTGACTCGACTCAGACAGGCACCCGGCACGAACAGATAATCTAGTCTCGAAAAGGACCCATGCACCGCCGACACATATGTGAATTCACGTGCAGCAGGATGAAAGTGTCGCCACACATCAACCCAGCCCAGACCACTCGCAGTCGCACACAGTTTGGTGGGAGCAGCAGCAGGGGGGGGATCCGAAACAACAGGCACCCGCCTCAGGCGATCCAGGCCCACATCCATAACCTCGTTCCAATCGCCTCCCACCATGGTCAGTACCTCCGGAATCTCATCCCACAGCGCAAACAGCCGCTCAGACAAGGCCCACTGCAGAGGGGGGGGGGGCGTATATGCTACCAAAAACCACCTGCTCGGTACCCAACAGGCCTTTGATGAAAATATACCGGCCCTGAGGATCAATCCATTGCTTTTCATGCACATAGGCCACCCTGCGGTGCACCAAGATAGCCACTCCCCGCGAGCCCCTCGTGAAGCCCGCATGGTACACTTGCTGAAATCCAAACCTCTGGAGGCTAAGGGCCTTAGAGCCCAGCATGTGGGTCTCCTGAAGCAGCAGCACATCTACCAATTCTCTTTTCCCCCAACGCAACACAGCCCCACGCTTGATTTTATCTAGCATACCCCTCACATTCCACGTCACAACCCGCAGGGACTTTTGAGGAGACAGAGTCGTATTATCAGCCATTATCAATACAGTGTCCAGTATCCGGCCCTCCGCCCCACCCTGGCGCACCCCACAAAGCAACAAAATCAAAAGCCACATACACGTGCGGTCCCACCCCCCCAGCCCAAACACTCAGTACCCCAACACCCACCAGGCTACCCCCAGCCCAAACTTCCCCAAACGCCAACAGCAAGGCAACCCCCCCCTGCGCCCCACTCCCCCAACCCCAATACCTCAGAAAACAGTGAAGTATCTGTCGCGGCATGGAGAGATCCGGGTCCAGAACAGAGAACCCAGGACTCGCCATACCAATGGATCCCAACACCCCCATTAGCACACACACACCACCCCCCCAACAACACCCACTACTCGTGTGGGTCTAAGGCCCATAGAAACCACCACCCGAGCCCCGCAGTGGCTCAACCCAGAGCCTCAGAGTGGTTCAGGAGCATAGAGATAAGCACGACTAGAGTCATAAGGAACAGTCTCACCAGCCGATCCATTCCAGCACAGAGCAACACCAATGTCCAGGCTCCACCAGGGTTCAACTGCCAGCATCGGAGTGTTCAGAGTCCAGAGTTCCGGTCGTCCGCGTCGTACTAGCGGAGGCTGACCTTTTCTTAGATCTGGACCGTCGATGCCGTCCCCTCCGGTTAGGACGGTCCGTCCGCTCCGGTGATGACCTTTGGGACCCGCCAGGGTTCAGTCCCGGTTGGGCATGTGGCCGAAGCCGCACCGTCTCGTCGGTCCAGCGGAATACCTCCTCGGGAGTATCGAAGAAGTGTGTCCGGGATTGGTGTACCACCCGCAAGCGGGCCGGATACAGAAGAGAGTATTGGAGCTTCAGGCCGCGCAATTTAGCCTTGGCGGCCACAAAGGATTGTCGCTGCTGCTGAACCATTTTCGTGTAGTCCGGGAAGATCATTATGGTGTGATTTTCATAAGTAAGCGAACCCTTGTTCCTCGCCTCCCGCAATATGGCGTCGCGGTCATGATAGTTCAGCAGCCGGGCAATGACCGGCCGAGGACGCTCCCCCTCAGGCGGCCGTTGAGTCAGGGCCCTGTGTGCCCGTTCAATCACAAAGCACGCTGACAGTGTCTCCTCGGGGACCCAGCTCTCCAGCCAGCGGGTCAGGAACCGCTCCATACCATCCTTCTCACACCGATCCGGAAAGCCGATAAAACGGAGGTTGTTTCTCCGTGCGCGCCCTTCAGCATCTTCCACACGGGCCGCAAGGGTCTTCTGGACACATTCCACCTCCGCCATTCTTTTCTTTAGGGCACCGAAGTCCGTTTCAGTCACCGAGATGCGAGATTCAGTTTCAGCGATCCGCGCCACCGCGTTCCGGAGGTCCTGACGAAGCAGTGTAACATCCGCTCCCACTGCCCCAATCTTGGCATCAAGCAAGTCCCGGGATTGGGTAATGGCCGCCAGGATAGTCGCGTTGTCAGGTCCCGATCCACCTCCGCCGCCAGATGCCCCGGCGCCGCCACTGGGCCCGGCAAACTTGTCCATGGGGCCCTGCTTAGGCGGGCCCCCTCCACCACCCCTGGCCATGGCCGCTCACGGACACCGCAGGTCCTCACACTGAACGGGACGGGCGCCGCCCGCGGCAGGTCCAGCAGGCCTTGGGCAGCAAGTCCACTGCAATGGGCACAGGAGGTCTCCGGCCCCGCCCCCGGACGCCGGGGCTAGTGACCGTGTAGGAAACTGTGGCAGGCCAATGCGCCCCCGGCGTGACGAAGCTCGAGGCCCCGGCTTCACAGGACCGGACAGGCCCCCACTACACCGTGACACCCACAAATGCTCTCAGGAACAGAGGAGGTAGGGCACCTCCGTAATCCTCCGGTAACCAATGCTGCCAGGCACGGCCAAGGTCTGCGCCGCCGACGCCACACTGCCGCCCCTCGGTGGTCCCAAAATCAAGGTCCCCAGCCTCCAGCCAGCCGCCAGGCCGCAGACCGCCGTCGGCGCCTCAGGGTCTCAGAGGGGACGGAGCCGCCAGATCCAGGCACCGGAGAAGACAGGGCCTACCTCAGGGCCGGCGGCGCTCGTCAGGCTCCACCCACGGGCCCGGGGTCCGATTGTTGCAAGGCCGTCCGGGGTCCGCACTGCTGACGTCACCCCCGGCAGCGCTCCGGCAGTTGCCACTCGGCGTCTCCAAAATCGAGGTCCGCGGCTCACGGCCAGTCGCTGGGCCGCAAACCGCTGTCGGCGCCACAGGGTCCCGGTGGAGCCAAACTTGTGGGATCGCAGCACCGGAGAGAGCAGGACACACTCCCGGATCGATGGCAAGAGCTAGGAATCCCCTGCGGGCTCGGGGGCCAGGATAAATGAAGAAGGTAAGTTCGGGCCGGCGGGAGCTCTACCAAGCTGCGACCGCCATCATCGCCCGCCAAGCCACGCCCTGTTCCTTATATTTTTGGCACAGCAGGGCTTTGCTCTGGGCACTATCAGAGGCTATCTTTCGGCCATCTCCGCCTTTCTACGGCTTCAGATCAGCCTTCTCTTTTTAAGTCCCCGGTTGTTAACCGTTTTCTTAGAGGCATTGTGCATATGTTTCCTCACGTACCCTTTATAATGCCTTGCTGGGACTTGAATCTTGTCTTGACTTTTCTGATGTGCGCTCCCTTTGAGCCCTTTCATAGCTGTCCTTTGCGTCTTCTTACTCTAAAGACGCCTTTCCTGGTTGCTATCACCTCTTCCAGAAGAGTGAGTGAGCTCCAGGCCCTTTCTTCCAAACCTCCTTTCTGTTCATCTGGACAAGGTGGTTTTAAGGACCTGTCCTTCTTTTCTGCCAAAGGTTGTCACGCCCTTCCACATCGGGCAGACCATCACTTTGCCCACCTTCTGTTTGCCTCCGCATCCTTCAAGGGAAGAAAAGAGGCTCCACTGTCTGGACCCAAAATGTGCGCTTGCATTTTATCTGCAGCGTACACAGCAGTTCTGGGTTCATGATCAGCTTTTTGTTGGCTACTTGGCCGCCAAAAAAGGTCGGGCTGTGCACAAACGGACCATCTCCTGATGGGACGTTTTGTGCATCAAAGCATGTTACTCCTTAGCCAAGAAGGAGCCTCCTGTGGGGCTGCCAGCCCATTCGACCATGGCAACGGCAGCCACTACTTCCTTGGGACGCGGCGTTCCCTTGCAGGACATTTGTCAGGCAGCTACGTGGGCATCGCAGCACACGTTTACCATGCGCTACTGCCTTGCCAGTCCGGTCCGGAGAGACTGATTCTTTGGCCGTTCAGTGCTCTGTGACTTTTTGGTGTAATCTTGTTCGCAGACCCACCACTGGGGTTGGTATTGCTGGGGTATCTATTCTAAGGTAAGGAATCTATCACTAACGTGTCTCTTTCAGATGCACAAGTTACAACTTGTGTAATGATATATCTGTAAGAGACATTAGTTAGTGGTAGATTCTTTACCGCCCCATCTGTCCTCTCCATTCTGCGAACTGATTACTAGGGTTCAGGTCATCCCCTTTTAGGGCCCTAGATTTATGCACCAATGGTCAGTGTCTGGCATGGCTCTGCATTTCGGTGCAGAAAGTAGTGTACAGAACTGATGTCAGCGCGCATGGGTGGCGCCTAAGTAGCCCCTGTGACGTCATCCTGGTGCTTACTACGCCAGTGACGGACGTGGAGCCGCACGATGCCACCTACTGGCGCGCAGGGGTACTGCTAAGCAGAAAACTTTCCGGATCTAGACTGATGCCTGGGGAATATTCTAAGGTAAGAAATCTATCACTAACTTATCTCTTACAGATATATCGTTACACAAGTAGTAACTTGTGCATTATGACACTATTGAGGTTTGAAACTGTACGGAACCTGAGGCAAAAACTTTTTTTAATGTTTTGTTGGTTTTATGGAGCACATGTATTATGTGATTTGTACGTCATTTTCATTGATGTTACTTTTGTGATTCCTTTGTATATTTAATAATATGGAAACTATTATATGCATCAAATTTTCAAACAAAAATTCAAAGAAACTATTCAAAGAACAAAAATTGAAAATTAAATATTTGTGGATCATAGCAATCGGTTTGTGTGATCTTGTTGAGAATGAATGATTGAGGATCAGTATTGGCATTTCTATTGAGTCTACTACCATTTCGACATCTGTCATTTTTAAAAAAAATTCTCCATCACAGGGCAGCCACTAGACCTCTGCTTCCATTGGTACCTGGGTTACTGGAACTTCATACTATCCTCACTCCTGCTTTATTAGGTGCAGTGCCACCATGCATAATCTAGTACAGAGCCCCAGACCAGGATCCACTTCCTGTCTGACCGCCTCCCCGCTCCCACCGGACTCTGTCATTATGGCACCTGCAAGAAAAGTGTACACCTGGGGCATCTTCCTCCACAGTCCCACCTGACAAACTGCAAGTCAATGGACTCTTGGGAAGATAATGTTTAGCACCTTGGCCGCCTATATGAAGGTCGCTAGTGCCTCCACTTCTGGGTTGATCTGATCGATCCCTGTGGGACTCCTTCTCAAGGTTCATGGTCGAACTGCTAAAAGAAGACCGGCAGCATTACCAGGAGATCCTACAGCAGAGGTCTTCAATCTGTGGGGTGTGACCCCCGGGGGGGCCTTGAGTCCTGGGATGGTGGTTGCGCATTTCCAGGCCTAACTACTGCCTGGAATACAAAACATGCTCTTCCTTTTGGACAAACACAACCGCGGTCGTTAAAATGATTCAGCTGAAGTTGAGTGTTATGTGCTGTAAAATTAAGAAGCCCAGTAGACCGGTAAATCAATCCTTCACCTAAGGGTGCCTACTTGCCAAATCAATTCAAGCATTGTGATAGCTCAGATGTTTTTTTTGGGTGTGATGGTTAGCAACTGGGCTGTGAAGTTTGTGCTTTTAATGATATCTGTATTTACACAGCACTTAGTACCCCTGAAAAGATGCTACTGTTGAGCAAAAAAAATTATGGTCTGATATTACACCAATCTACAATTTTTAAGCTCCATTTTATCGTAAAACCTTTTGCACATTTTGTAGCAGTCTATCTTGTAATGTGTATAATGAAAGTATAAAATAATGACTTAGAAAGCACTGTGAATGTGTGTTGCAGGCTGTGACCCCATAGCACTAAAAATACACAAGTCACTATTTTTTTTTTCCACTGCACCAACCTATTTTAATTCTGTGGTTCTCTGGTTACACACAGACCTATGTAGTGCATTAAATAATAGAGGTTTTATAATGTACTACATAGTGCCTTTCCCCCTAACAACTTAGTAATTTAAGCTACCCATTATTTTATATGTAGCTACCACAAGCATCTCCATCATATCCATGAGGCGAGGCAAAGTCATCCTGCGAGGCTTTGCATGGCCTCATAGATATGGAGCAAGACAAAACGGCTGCGTTGCCTTACTCTGTCAAGTAGGTGTTCCATAGGCATTGCGGTGGGTGTTCCCACACAGCGCCCATGAATTTTGACTCTGCCCCAGATTTACAAAACCATGTAAACCTGGGGCAGTGCCATACCTTACGCCGCCCTACAGCAGGCGTAATAAGGGGAAATTTTTAATTTCTCCTTGATTTTCCTTTTTCCATGTGTGCGGTATCTGATAGACTACACTAGCCGTAGATTTCTTCACGTGGAATTATCCCCAGGCGTGAGACTGGATCCGGAAAGTTTTTGCCACTGCATCCCTGCGCGCCATCACGCGACTCCACCCCCGGCGGCTGTGAGGTCACATACTTCCCGCCCCGGTGCGCCCACGTCAGTTTTTTACTTTTCCCTGTGCAACGCGGATCCGGTCCTTGTTACAGGCCTGTTTGGGGCCCTTTTTTCTTCCCATTGTCTCTTCTTTTGGTGGAACAGTGTGCGAATGCCTTCGGGCTTCAAGACTTGCATGTTGTGTGGGCGTCTTATGTCGGTGACTGACCCTCACCTCATTTGTATGTGGTGTTTGGGGGAGGATCACGGCACCACTGATTGTGAGGCGTGCCAACAGTTGAAGGCAAAGTCGCGGTGAGAGCGCCGGATGAAACTACTCTCGGCGCGTCTCTCCAGGTCAACGTCCTCCTCTCGGATCAGCTTCGGCGGACGTCTTCAGATACACCCGTGGTCGTCTTCCTCGCTCTTCTCCAATGTCACATGAGCGTCGCTCCCCGGTGGGTGAGTGTCTCAGTTTGTCCCCGGGGGCTGGTGTGGGCTCTCCGCAGGTGATGCGGCCTTGTGTCGTCCTATCCAGTTTCCCGTTGTTGGGGCGTCAACAGTCCAGATGGAGACATACGCGGCGGCTTTGCAGGCCTCTCTGGCGTCGTCTCCTCCTTCCCCTCCTGGGGTGTTAGCAGATCCCTTGCCTTGCGCGGGGCTCCCCGCGGCGCCACCGCCACCGGCACTGGCACTGACTGGCTTGGTACCAGGCTTGGAGAATGTGGTACTGTTGGGGTGCGGCCCCTCGGGGGTCCCTCCTTCAGACCTCTGTGGAAACTCCCGCGGTGGTCCCTGTGGTGTCGCGGGAGGTCGCCGGGGCTCCTGTCGCATCCCCGTGCCCCTTTCCGTCCTTTGACTAGGTGGTCCTATCCAAGGCTGAGGTGACGCCGCTACGGCCCCGGCAGCTGCTGGACTGTGCGGAGCCACAGGGGTCGGTGGACCCTCCTCATCCCGCTCTGGGTCGGGACTGGGTGGGGACCCCTCATCTCTCTCTGGGCCCCTCTCATCCCTCCCCACAGGCGGCTGCCTCATCGGAGGGTGAGTCAGAGGTTGAATCGTCCCTGGCGCCGCCACATGGATTGCCGGGCGACCTCTGCCACATTCTGGGCCGTTGTGAAACTGGGGAGATAGGTCCTGGGACGTAGGGTCAGCTGGACCATATAATGCTGGGAAAAGGCAAATTGCTGGCCCCACTATTATCTTTACAAGCTCTTGAATGTGAGCAACAAATCAATACTTAATTCCGATTTGTACGGTACCATTTATTTATACCATTTACTTCTTCTTTTTTAAATTTTTAAACAAATCCGATTGTGTGAGAAAGATATCACATTGACATTACAATTAAGACATTAACATGCAAGGTTAACACGACAATTCATTATATACACATATATACATTGCATCATTATTGCACCTTTGCTATGCAGCAAATTCAAATCTTCGCATTTGTGATTGGACAAATCATATTTTCACAATGCTTATCAAGGATAAAGTCGCTTTAGGAAAAGGAGGTAAAATCAATATAAATGACACGAAACTTTTAAATCAAAACAATCCAACTGAGACTAAACAACTTAATCTGATTTCTAGTCAGTCCAATTATTTGGTTTGTTCTTTCTATCAACTATCAATTGCCTCCTTTATTGCCGACGCGTTTCAAACTCGCTGATTCATTTGGCGAGTTCTCATCAGGGCTTTATCTTTTGAGATCTGCAAATTAGGTACAAAAGGAAAAGGGGGGGCTCAGTGTCTGAATGATCTGAGACTCACTTTCTCTGACACATTGTCTCTTAAATGGAACAATGCATACCTTTATCCTGGAAATGTAGCAAGTTTCCGAGGTTCACTAGTTTTTCGTGGTTGTCAGTTCTAAAAGAATTCAAAAAAATTTACAAGATCTGATTTTAATGAATTTCCTACACGTGGTGCATAAGAAAAACGCAAAAGCACTCCTAGGATCTACCTGTTTAGTTAGGGTCTTGCGCTCTCGAAGGTGTTTTGGCGCTGTGTGCGCCTGAGTTCAGGCCCCAGGTCGCGGAAGCAGCAGAGGTTGTTCCCCACCTATAGAGAAAACCATATGTTGCTTCTAAATATCTTATGTCCGTTTTCAACATTTCGCACCCCAAGTGTTCGTGCTTACATAAAAAATGTTGTGTTTGTACCTTATATTGGTGTGCCCAATATCGTGACCGGCTCTCTTTGTGGTGCTGCTCACTTTGCACTGTATTTTTCCATTCTGCTCAACTGGCTCGTGTTTTCAATTCTATCGGGAAATGGAGAAACGGCAATTACTATCCGTTGCCCTTTTGTGTTTCAGTATCAACCCGTCCCCCCCACGAGTGGACTTACCCGGAGAATTCAATTCCCTGCTTTAGTTCAGTAACCGTCACCCTCGTCTCTCACGTTTTTGTGCAAACGCCGCACCTTCACGGAAGTGCTCATTATCACGGAGCGTGTGGGATTTGCCTGCATCACATGACCATTTGGAATTCTGGGAGATGTAGTTCATCGACCTGTTTCTTAGTGCATGCTTGCTGTTTATAAAGTGCGCAGCGCGGGGAGCATTGACAGTTCGAGCAATCTTACAGTCTCGCAATTTCGGACATTGTGTTCAGCCCTGTTTGCATGCTATTGAAGCGCAAAATTAAATAAGCCCCCTTTCTCAATAAGACATCATCCAGGTCAGTGGTGTACTTAACATGTGTTGTGGTGAAAAGAACAGTCCATTTAAATTCTGTTTCAGTGTGGCCCTTCTCTATAAAGTGTTGGACCATTGGGGCAGTTGTTACTTTGTTCTTGATACGGGATCTGTGTTGTGTTATGCGGGTATTAACCTGCTGGTTAGTTTTGCCTATGTACAGTTTCCCACATCCACAAACGATGGCATATACAACGTTTCTGGTCCTACAATTAGAGAACCCCTCATTTTTCCACCGAACACTTTTGTGAAAAAATTTGCTGCCTTCAATCGTTGTGTCACATGACACACAATTGCCACATCTGTCGTGTCCCTCAATCGGCTTGAGGCCCCATATAGCAAGTAAGTCATGTTTGGGTTTTTGAATCTTCACATCAGCGCGCACAATTTGTTGTCCAATGCTGCGGCTTTTTTTGTATGCGAAGATCGGTCTGGGAAACGGGCACTCTAGTTCTTCTAATAAATGCCAGTTTTTTAGTATTGCTTGTCTGATTTGATGGGTTTGAGGACCAAATGTTGTGACACAAACCATTTTGTCCAATTCTTGTTTCTCTCTACCTTGTAGTAAGCACTCTCTCGGCGTATAGCGGGCTCTTTTGTAGGCATGTTTGAGTAATTTTCTGGGGTAGCCCCTAGTTGTCATTTCTTCACAAAAATTCTTTGCATGTGTATCATACTCTTCTACTTCCGAGCAGTTCCTTCGAATTCGAAGTAATTGCCCATATGGTAGGTTGGTTTTCAAATTCCTTGGGTGAGCACTTCGGTGATGTAAAATAGTATTTTTGTCGGTCTTTTTTTTAAAAAGAGATGATTGGAGATGACCATTGACACAACTAATTTCAACATCCAAAAATGTCATTTTAGAATTACTGCACTCCATGGAGAACTTAATATCTTGATGTTTATTGTTCAACCATTGGTGGAACTCTACCAACTCCGTGCGGCTCCCCTGCCACAGGAGCCACACGTCGTCGATATATCTCAACCACTGTTTGATACATTTTTGGTAGGGATTATTGTTTTCAACAAATCTCTTTTCGTATTGCGCCATAAATAATACGGCCATCTCCGGCGCATAAGGACAGCCCATGTCTGTCCCTTTGATTTGTATGAAGAACTCTTCATTGAAACGAAAATAATTTCTTTTCAGTGTTAGTTCTGCCAATTTTAAGATGTATGATGTAGGGACCCTATGTGGGCGATCTCTGGTTTCAAGGTACATCTCCATCACCTCCAGTGCCTCTTCCTGGGGTATTTGAGTGTAAAGAGACGTCACGTCCATAGTTACCAGTAATTCAGTTTGAGGATCGAATTCTGTCCCTTCCACTTTAACTAAAAAATCTGTTGTGTCTTTCAGATACGAATTTACATTATGCACAAAGGGCTTTAGGAAAAAGTCCACATACTTGGAAAGTGGCTCTAAACATGAGTCACACCCTGAGACGATTGGTCGTCCTGGGGGCTCATTGAGATTTTTATGGATTTTGGGAAGAAAGTACACTATGGGGGTGCGCGTAACCTTCTGCTTGATGGCAGCCTGTTGTTCCATGCCCCGGATGACTCCGCCATCCAAAGGTTCTTGGCAGGGCTCCATCCTCCCCCTCCGCCTTATCCTCCTCCTTCCCCTCCTCAGAGACTGCGGAGTATAGAGACTGCGGAGTATAGAGACTGCGGAGTATAGAGACTGCGGAGTATAGAGACTGCGGAGTATAGAGACTGCGGAGTATAGAGACTGCGGAGTATAGAGACTGCGGAGTATAGAGACTGCGGAGTATAGAGACTGCGGAGTATAGAGACTGCGGAGTTGAGAAACTGCTGAGTTGAGAGACTGCTGAGTTGAGCTGGTTCTGGTCCTTTTGGGACGGTTGCTCTTACTAGTCAGTGTGTTTCTAGCCATTGCGTCCTCCTAGCTGGGACTTGGCCTTGTTGGCTGCTGGACGGCCCTTTGTTCACTGTGTGTATTTTTGCTGGAATTGTTACACAGACTTTGCCCTGAGATTAGGCCTTCTGTTTTTTCCTTTTGAGCTGCTTGTCAAGCCTTTTGCGGGGATGTTTCCCTGTGGCCTTTTGTTTTTTTTTCCTCTGCTGCGGAAGTTCTTCCAAAGAGGGTTCTCATGTCTTGGGATTTAACGTACACTATGTGGGGTAGTGGTAGCTGTTACAAAGCTTGCACTCTGCTGGGGAGTTCTGGTGGCCTCTGGGTGCCTGTTCTCCGTGGCGTCTGTGTATGTTGCGTTGCTTCTTGAGGTTGTGTGGGCGGCCCCTCAAGGTGGTGTGTCCGGCCTATTCCTCACTTCCCTGCTCCTGTCCTGCAGGCTGGGATGCCTCTGTTTTTTTCTTGCTTATGGCGGCTTATGTCTGTTGGCGCTGCTCTGGCTGGCCTTCTGTCTGGGGAGGACTCGCCTTCTTTTCCCTCATTGCTTTGGTCCTCTGAGCTCTTCCCCTGGCTTGGGTGGAAGCTTTCTTGCCTTGGAGGGGTGTGGGGTACTTTGACCTCTCTGGCATTGCCCTTGATTCCTCGATCCTTAGTGTGGGGGCCTCATCTGTCTTTTATTCCTCCATCCCTCTGGGGTTGGTGGTGTTCTGCTTGGGGAGCTCCTCTTGCCTAGGAGGGACCGGGTTCCTTGCCCGGTCTGCAGGTCTGGTCCCCTGTGAGACCCTCTGTCCTGTCTTAGCTGGTGGTGTCATTTCGCAGACCCTACTTCCCCGTGGGTATTGCTAGGCTATCTATTCTACATGAAGGAATCTGCAGCTAGCAGTCTCTATCAGATGTACGAGTTACTTACCTTCGGTAAAGATGTATCTGGTAGATGATTCTAGCCGCAGATTCCTTCACGGACCACCCTTGCTCCCCTCTGGAAACATCATAAAGTAAAGGTTGCCTAGAAACCTTTTCCTTGGCTCTTAGTTGAACCATGGATTACACCGAGAGTCTATCCATCATGCAAGGGCTCCTGATAAAAATGCTCGGTGGACCAGAGAAATTAACTCTCCAGTGTGACATGCTCAGAAGTCTTCAATCAGCCCTCAGCCATATAATAGCTCAATGTTGGGAAATGTGGCAATCGTTTTTTCAGTAAATTAGAATTTTTTTGTGAATTTCAAAGGTTATTTACATACTAATTTTTAATCATAAAGTTTTAAAAATGATTTCTTAAGTAATTTCGAAAAAAAGAAACGTTATATTTTGTGATTTTAATATCCTAAAAATAGTTTTTTTTTATTTATTATTTAAACCATATGTCTTGTTTTTAAAATATTAAACCCCCCCCTATTGATTTGGTCTTCGCACTCACCTCCCGGTGGGGGGCTATGTCTCCTCTGAGTGCATTATTTTGCTCTTGCTGGGCTGCTCCGTATTGTTGCTGCTCATTCCTCCTCTTTGGCTCTTGGAGGATGGGGTTGAGATGCTTCTGTCACCGCTGCACTGGCTTCTCCAGGTTGGGGTGGTTGGCCTTCCAATTTCTGCTTCTCCTCACTTCCCTCCTTGCTGCTCGGGGTCATGCCACTCTGCTACCTTTGAGTTGGGGTCATCTGGTCATGCCTTGCCTTTGTTCCTTGGAGGGTAGTTGCGCTCCATGCCGGGGTGGCTGGGAGGTTGGTTGGTCCTGTCTGTTTTGGGACTGTCTCCCCCCCCGCCTGTCCCCCCCCCCGTGTCTGCATAGGGGTTGTAGGCCTGAAGCACGTGTCTTGGCCCTTTACGCATGTTCCTTGGCCCTTTACGCATGTTCCTTGTATACAGGGAAAGAGAGGGGTGGCTGTCTATGTACTAGCAGGGTGGTTGGTTGGGTCTCTGCTCTGTTCCTCTTCTGTCCCTGCCTTTGGACACCACAGTGTTGCACTGCTCTTAATGGTGTATTCCTCTTTTCTACTCCTTCGCACACTGTTCCCATGCTCCCACAGTTTTGGTTTGGTGGCTCCGCGTTGCGGTGTGGAAAAGTTCTCCGGAGAAAACTGACATGGGCCGCCAGGGTGGGGCTTATGTGACCTTGCTGACGTCACGTACGCAGATGACCACTGGGCGGAGTCGTGTGATGCTGCCCCGCCCCCGGCGCGCAGGGATGCTGTGGCAAAAAGTTTCCGGATCCAGTCTCACGCCTGGGGATAATTCAACGTGAAGGAATCTGCGGCTAGAATCGTCTCTACCAGATACCTCGTTACCGAAAGTAAGTAACCCGTACTTTCTGCAGCACACATGGAAAGAGGAAAACCCCTCAGGATTTTTCTTGTGCAGGAGAGTGCCCCTTACTGCACAAAAAACATCCGGCCCATGTTGACGCTAGGCAGCAATTTGTGTGCCAACATAGAGGGATAAATAAGGTGCAATCCTGCCCTTTCATATTGGCGTAGTGCAGCGCAGCAAGAAGACTTGCAACGCTTCCCAACGCCAATGCCTCATAAGACCCTTTGTTTTTAGCCACACCTTTGACCATGCCCCAATCACTGACCTTTGGTTTGCTAAACACAGTTTAATTTATTTCCCCAATGTATACATTATTTGCATTGGGAATTGGAGATGTTTATGGTTGTCTATAGTTGGCAATTAGGAGGCTCAAGTTCTAGAAATTTTCATCAGGAGGGGATCCTTACGCGTACATGTTTTTGACAGGGAGGGTCTTGGCATCAAAAAGTTTGAAGACCTCTGTCCTACACGAAGGAGGACTCTTAGCGAACCAGGTTATAAGTGCATATTCGCATGGCATCTACACTAGGCGCTCCTGGCTGATACTCATGAGCCGGAGGCCCAACACTGGATCCTAAATATGCCCTTTAATGGAACTTCTCTTTGGCACTCACGCAGACTATGATGTCCAGAATGAAATCTGAGTTTTACATCGTGACGGCAGTAGGCCTGGGAAATCGTTAACATTTCAGGCGCTGATATCGTCCTTATGACCGTTGCCAATCCCAACAGAGGGTTCAAACCAGTCACTGGTCATTGCAACCTAGATCCCAATATCCTCCGCGACGACCTGGGCAAGGATGAGGTTTTCCCAGACAAGCAACCCCTTGTGCTAAACAGTCAAAGCAGTGAGAGCTTACTTCCCCCAGCTCGGTCTTCTACTCCGGTGTGGGGGGAGAGGGGGAGTACCACGTTTTTTCTGGATGAGTATCACACAGGACAATTGGGTGCTCAATATTGTGCAGAATGGTTTCTCAATCAGATTCAAGTCCCCTCCAACTTTACTGTTTAGAGGATTATCTGTCCCATCAGCAACCGTTACTTCTGGAGGAGGTATCCATCCTGTTACAAAAGCAAGCCATCAAAAAAGTGTCTTGGCTCCAACATGGGGATCCTAAAAAAAGTCCTAACCAAAGAGTACATGCCTATACTCTATCTCATACTCTTAAATAAGTTGCTCCTCAAAGAAATATTCAGGATGTTGGCGCTTCGCCAAATTGTTCCCCCAAATTCATCAAGGAGACTGGATGTGCTCCATAGATCTTCAGGACGCTTACTTTCATATTGCGAAAGTGCCAAAACTTTCTGCTGTTCCAGGTAGCGTTGGAGCATTTCCAGTACAAATTACCCCCTTTCAGACTTTAATCACCCCCCCCTCCACACACACACACACACACAAAATGCATGGTGGTTGGTAGCAGCTTTTCTAAGAAAGCAATAGTTTTTTTGTATATCCATATCTGGACAACTGGCTGCTCAAGAGTGAGTCTCCCAGTCTTCTGCAAGAACACCTACAATCCCACATTCGGGTGCTAAGTCTGTTGTGTCTGCGCATCAACTACAAGAAGTCCGTTCTCAATTCAACTGCGAGAATTCACTACTTAGGCGTGACTCTAATCTCTGCAAACGCAAGAGTGTGTCCATGGGAGGAGAGGTTATCCTCCATCATACATAAATGTTGTAGTCTCATCCCACAGACAGACACGTATCCTCCCTGCTGGGCTCAATGGCCTCCTGCATTTTCATCCTTCCCAATGCCAGACTGCGGATGAGACCGTTGCAGTAGGCATTAGAGGATCAGTGGGGTCAGATCTCCAACCATCTGAAAGAAACACGTTCGTGTTAAATTCCTTACCTTAGAATATCCCCAGGCGTCAGACTGGATCTGGAAAGTTTTCGCTAGCAGTACCTCTGTGCTCTAGTAGTTGGTGTCGTGTGGCTCCGTGTCCGTCGCTGGTGTCGTATGCACCAAGATGACGTCACAGAGACTACTTAGGCGCCACCCATGCATGCTGTCATCAGTTCTGTACATTACTTTCCGTGCCAGGAACGCAGAGCCATGCCAGACACTGACCACTGGTGCATAAAACTAGGGCCCTAAAAGGGATGACCTTAACCCTAGAAATCAGTTTGCAGAACGGGGAGGATGGGTGGGGCGGTAAGGAATCGAACATTAACTAATGTTTCTTACAGATAGATCGTTACGAAAGGTAAGTAACTTGTTCATCTGAAAAAAACACGTATTCGATTCCTTACCTTAGAATAGATACCCCAGCAATACCAATCCCGGTGGTGGGTCTGAGAATCAAGATCACACCAGGAAGTCTCAGAGAACAGAACGGCCAAAGAAGCTGTCTCTCCGGACTTGGCTGTCAAGGCAATAATGCTTGGTAAAGGTATGCAACGAGGACCATGTAGCTGCCTGACAGATATCCTGCAAAGGGACTCCCCGTCCCAGAGCAGTAGTGGCTGCTGTCGCCCGAGTAGAATGGGCATGCAGCCCCACTGGAAGCTCCTTTTTAGCCAAGGAGTAACAGACTTTAATACACAGAAAGACCCAACGAGAGATGGTTCGTTTGTGCACGGCCTGACCTTTCTTGGTGCCCACGTAGCCAACAAAGAGTTGATTATCCACCCGAAACTGAAGTGTGTGCTTCAGATCAAACGAGAGCGCATATTTTGGGTCCAGACGGTGGAGCCTCACTTCCTCTTTTGAAGGATGCGGAGGCAGAAAGAAGGTGGCAAAGTGATGGTCTGCCTGATGTGGAAGGGCGTGACAACCTTTGGCAAGAAAGAAGGACGGGTCCTTTAAATCACCTTGTCCGGATTAACAGAATGGAAAGGAGGTTTTGAAGAAAGAGCCTGGAGCTCCCTCACTCTTCTGGCAGAGGTGATAACTACCAGGAAAGCCGTCTTGAGAGTAAGAAGACGCAAAGGACAGTTATGAAGGGGCTTGAAGGGAGCGCACATCAGATATGTCAAGACAAGATTTAAGTTACCAAAGGTAAGTAACTTGTTCGTTAGGAGCACACCATAGCTCTGCATCCACCATTTCTGGGAGTCTTTGCGTGAGGAAGAGTAATCATTTGTTGAAAGGAATACCGAACTTCCCCAAACCACTTGTGACGGACACTTCTCTCCAGGGATGGGGAACCCACATGGACCCTCTTCAAGTTCAAGGAAGATGGTTCCGAAAAGGAGAAAACCTGCCACATCAATATGTTGGAACTATGAGCTGTACATCTGGTGCTCAAACTGTTCTTTTCATCCATAAAGACACACTTCAGGCTTTAAGACGTGCTCCTCTTGTGCACGCCAGATGTTGGCGACAAATCCTCACCCCATCTGCATGTGGTGTTTGGGGGAACACCATGACTCCACTGATTGTGAGGCGTGCCAGTAGATAAAACCGAAGTCCCGGCGGGAGCGCCAGATGAAACTTCTCTCAGCTCGCATGTCCAGGTCGCCACGCCCGGTCCCTCTCCCAGGCTGCAAGAGCGTCGCTCACCTGTTGGTAAGTGTCACAGTTTGTCTCCGAAGGCTGGTTCTCGGTGCGGCCCCGTGTGTCATTCCCCCCTATCCACCGTTTCCCAGTGTGGGGGCGGCTAGAGCCCAGATAGAGACATATGCGGCAGTTCTGCAGGCCTCACTGGCTTCTCCTCCTCCCTCTTCTCCTCCTGGGACGTCAGTGGATCCCTTGCAGTGTGTGGGGCCGGCGGCTCCGGCGCCGACTGGTTCAGATCCAGGTTCGGAGGATGTGGCGCCATTGGGGTGCGGCCCTTTGGGGGTCCCTCCTTCGCCCACGGCACCTCTGCTTTGCCGCAAAAACTCCTGCTGGAGTCCCTGTGGTGTCGCGGGAGGTCGCCAGGACTCTGGTTGTACCCCCGAGTCCCACTGTAGTGTAGCTCCTATTTTCCCAATAGGCTCTGCGCATTGGAATAGTACCTACAGCAGTAAAGGCCTAGGCCAGACGTTAACTAGGTCTACTACTGTCGATACTAGACTTAATTTTTGGGTTTGCCAGCTAAGCTCAGAGTTCGCTAGAAACTTTCTCGAATGTTCAAGGAAGGATTAACTCCCCTGATTAGACAAGAAGGGATTTAGTTTCTGACAACCATAGAACATGACAACTTTGCTCTCCCCTAATCAAGAGTCAATCTCGAGAGTCGTGTGAGCACAAGGCAATTATTTTACTCAGTCAGTACGTGCATTCTTAGTCTCATCAGAATGTAGAGAAAAGGAAGAGACGGGCGTGTTCAATAAAAGATGTTATTTATTGATCAGTCTCTTTTCTCGTACAAGAGAAATGGATCGATATTATTGCAATACTTATAGTTAAGTAAAGTGCATACATTAGAAGCAATAGTATAAAATAATACTGTAAAAACATTGATATGGTTTCTGAGCCATATGATGTTTAAAATGATTAAAATATATTTACATACACATATACATTTTGACTAAACGTACTCAACTGGTGTTTCTAAATACGCCTACCCCGTGTACCTGACCTAAGTCTAATGCGTGGGCGGGAATAGAAAGTTACAGTTTAAGTTAAGTTTGTTTTTGCCAAGTGAATAACTAAAGAATTCTCTAGGAGGGGTTATTCAGTTCTGTACCTGGAATTTAGGATGAATGAGGAATGGTATCTCTTTCTCTGCTCTCGATATTCCAGGCTGCCTGCGAGGGCTGCCCAGAAGCGCCGGTGCTGGGTCTCTCGGCTTGAGATAGCAGCGCGTCTCTCAGCGCGTCAGGAAGGCGGGGCTGCTGCCTGCGGGGTCTGCTTCTGCTCTCGGCTTCGGCAAGTATGGCTGCTCCGTCTTGTCACCACGCGTGTGTTTGCATAGGGCAAGGTCGGCAATATTTATACCTTAAAGGTGCCGAGATTGACGTAAGGATGGACATAGGTACGTCAATAAAGATGTCATACGACTTGCTCGTTAGCACATTCTTTACTAAAGTTCTCTGTGAAATCAAAACAATGGCCGCACGGATTATCCAGGTTGTCATAGGTTTGATTTGTTATGAGAACGTCGTATGCCTTATCAGGGGCTGGAGGAATGTCGCTTGTCTAATTAGATCTCAAGCGTTATGACCTAATCAGATAACACGTTCCTGTGCCGTAGTGTGACTGCGTCAGATAACGGTATCTGCATCATGGGGGTTTTCTTGCCTCATGGGCTGACTGTTAGTTAACTAGCTAGTAAGTTTAACCAGAATAGGGTCAGGAATAGGGGGATCGAATCAGAACCTATAGAAATACACGACACCCACTCCACGCTAACTATGGTCATATCTACTAATCTATGCATAGTATAACATAGTACAACATACTATAGAGTATAGTGTATACCTTACCACCCCAAAATACATAAATGCATTTCGAAATTTTCAAATATACTGAAAAATTGCAGTCATATATATTGTATGCACTTAAGCTATGAATTAAATGCAAAAGTAAACACGCATTGTTATGCATTATTGCTTGTTGGTATATGAGAAATACACATGAAATGGCTCTTAATATGGCTATACAGAAAAAAAGTCGAAACCATTTCATCACATAAAATCTATTGCGAACATACCAGCGGGCAGCTAAAGTCTATAAAGTCTATAAAGTATCTAAAATAGAAATCTTAGTTCTCTAGGAATAGTCTCTTACTTTAAGCAGAAAATCAGTGTCCCGGGAAAAAATATATAGAAAAATATTTTAGGGGCTTGCTGAAAAAAGTTGCTGTCCGTGAACTGGATTGTAATTGTTCATGTGACTTTATTTTTAAAGTTGAAGGCCGAATTCAGGGAACGCCGTGTGCGAGTTTACTCAAAAGTCTCTATTTCTGTTCCGGAGAGAACATCATATCATTCAGGCTTTCGAAAAAACTGTCAACAGCTTCATGGGAAAGTTCCTCTAAGTCGGAAATAGGGGTAACCATGCATTCATGCGCATGATTGTCTCCATTGACATTCTGATTTGCATTGCTGACAGAAGGTCGTACCTGTTCGATGCTGCTTTCATCTTGAACTTCACTACTCTTCAATCGCAGTGGTGAAGATTCCAGGAATGCCGTCATCAGAATTGGCAGCCTTTGAGGGCAGCACAGTGCGTGAACCTTGGTAGGAACCAACAGTGTATCTGCATCCACCGGCGCATCCGATTGTAGCGTCAGACAGGTGTCTAACACGCATTCTTCTCCGCATAGCAGACACCTTAGTACAGGTAAAACACACCTTTGCCACATTGGTCGAAATGATAGAAACCAAGTCATGTTTAGGTCTCTAAGCCGGGATAGTCCCAGGATTTTTGATATCCGGTCCCGGTATCCAATGGCTAGGATCGTATCTTCCATTGTCGCGAGAGTTTGATCTGAGACATGGGTTGCCATAACGAAAAATAAGGACTAGGAATAGGATTCCTGCAATTAGTCCCAGGATCAAGGGAAGTCCGCCAAAAATCGAATGGACGAAATCTGGAAAAATACCCAGTATGGCTTTGAATGGTGTTAATGCCATCGAAAATACTGTCTTAAATACCTTTGAGACCCCAGTGGTATCAGAAATATTTAAGATTTCGCTCAGGATTTCCGCGAAATGTACGGGGGAATTAGTTGATAATAATGTATGTATCTCTGCAGTCGTCCTTGCGACTTGTAGATCATACGTTTCTTTAGATGACGTGAGCCTTGTAGGCGTCTGAAGAAGCACTGTTTTCATTCTGCTTAAAGTGTCTATTCGAATAGAAGTAATTTTCAAACCGGGCCATGCCCTTGCCTCCCTGTCTGGAAAGGAGCTGGGAAACAAAGAACGTCCACAGCACTTGACCTTCGCCGTCGTAGTGACGAGATAAGGAGTCCCGGGCATAAGACTACAGCATCTGCGGTCTACAATAAGAATGTAACTCCCATTATAGAGTCTTTGAAAGAATGGTTCTATTTCAGTTGCAGGTGCGCCTTGCTGGTGACATGAAAGGTTGTATGAATTCCCTTCACAGGCTCCGTGCAAACTAATACCGTTACACAGAAGCGTGCCGCTTAGTGACATAGCACAATTGTTGCCACTAAGAAACACTTTCTGTCCTTTGTTACTGACACATGCATGTGAATAGGGCAGGTTCCATGTTGTTTTAAGGTACCCCTTTCCCAATTTCTCGTACATGCCAGCCTGTATATATTTTTGGCAGTATTGAAACCTGAAGGTTGAGATTGGAATATTTATGATTCCGTGGATTATCCATTCACTGACAGGTCGTTCTGACATTGTCAACGGTAATCTTTCTAGTTTTTCAATGCTCAAGATTGTATAATCAGCACCCTTCTGCGCCATACCGATTTGTCTATCAGTAAGGTTAAAGATTTGGAATAGTGACGTTGTGTTGATTAAACGCCAAGGCACATAGCCTGAACGCAGATTTTGTAACGTCCAGCCAAGCTGTACAATAGAACGCAATTGTGACTGACCATGTTGTAATAACAGTAAGTCTTGCGATAATATATCGATTGCTGAAGACACAATGCTGTCCAATGAAAAAATTCTGGAGGACAGAGTCATTAACCCATTGTCCACTACAGAAAGTGATTTTTCCAAATTAATACGGTCAATTTCCCGTATTCTCTCTGCTGTCTCAATTTGAGTAACCTTCCAGGCCTCATTGTATGCTGCATATACAGAGGCTGCTATGAAACGCTTTTGACGCTGTTTGCGTGGTCCCATTATGAAATCACGCAAGTCAGCACCATCAGTAAGTAAAGTTAGGTGTTGCTTAATTTCAGGCAGTGTGGAAGTTTGTAGCCATTGAAGGCATAATTTGCCCACACTGTAGGTTGTTATTATCCCTGGGTGATGTCTTTGAGGATATCTAGGGTCTGGCCTGGTCATTTTGAAATCTATCTTGACAGTTATTTGTATCTGTGGGCCAGATCAACCATTGTTTCCAATCAGGATGTGTTCTGTTTTGGTTAAGTATATGGTTTATGTCTATTTCTTCATCTGTTTCAGAGTTATTGCTAAACATTATTGGCTTTGGAATAGACAGGTTATTTAAATCTTTGATTTTGGCTAAGCCAAGACAGGTGGTTTGTTGAACGGTGTCATTTAAAAATATCATTTGTTCTGGGATCATGCAGGCTCTAAACAAAGCTTCTATACCCTGTACTTGCCATTCTTTTGTACCCCAAACACTTTTCAAATCAACGTGTTTGTCCCAATAATCAAATCCAAAAGTATTCATTTTTTCAAAGAAAGAATCTGAATATATCAATTTTGTGTTGGTTATCGTGGTTTTCATCCCTGTCTTGTTTGACAATTTGTAATAAAATGTTTCAGCATTAGTTATGTTAAAACCTGAAAAATATGAATATTTGCCATACACGGTTCTAGAGCTCCCTTTTGGAGGTGTAGCACAATGTTCCCATTGATTAAAATTTAAAACATTTCTAGGTTGTGCAGATTTATGCAAGAAATGGTTACCATAATGGTTATAGCAGTACATGCTGTCATAATTTGTAGAACCCTGCAAATAATCATGTTTTGTAAATTTAGCAGACATTACTAAGTCAGACATCATATTGTTTATACTTTCAAAGTCCCAATCATCAGCAAATGAGTTTGGTTTTGCAAAGTCACTCAAGGAGATCTTGATTTGGTGTGGATATTTCAGGATCTCGACCGGACCATAAATTTCATAGTCAGTGTTGTCCCAGGCTACCCCACCAGATATTGGAATTGCTGTGAAGTTGGCTGAAGAAAGTTCTGAAGAAAGTTCTCTTTTCTCGACGTGTGAAGATGTGTGTGGTTTGAGGACCAAGTTGATGTTCTGACTTGCTGTGTCCATTTTAGCATATTTTCCCTCAATGAAGCGTCCCAAGGTAAATACCATGATGAGCCAAAGTATGAGGATAAATGCACCAAAACCCACCCAAAATTCAATCCATGGAGAAACTAGATATGTTTCTTTCAGTTGTTTCAAAAGTTCCTTAGCTTTGTCTTTAAAGGATTTTGATGATGGCTGTGTCTTTTGTTCGCTGAAGCCTTCAGAGGAATCATCGAAGTTGATGAAGTAACCGGATGCAGTTCTGTCAATTGTTCCAATTGGTTCAGGATTTTTGTTTCTCGCATTTTCACTTGGTACTTCTGTATAGATTGGTGTGTCTCTGCTAAATGTCTTTATTTGGGTTTTCAGAGGTCTAAGTTCTATTGCATTGTTGCATAGTCCTTGTTGTTCTTCTGTAGGCGGTTCGAATGTGATGAGCCTCTTTGATAGGACCTCTGTACTGGTAGCAAACCTTGGTGTTCTGCTACTTATTGGGAGTCCACTTGGCCTACTGTTGGTTATCGGCCACATGTTGTGGTTTTACCAGGTCGATGGATACAACTCGGTTCTCCTTTTTTCCAGCAAGTGGCGGTAGTACAACTGATCTTGTCCCGTTGACAGACAATACAGGAACTGCTTTTCTGTAAGAAGGCCCAAATTCCTTCTTTACCGCGATCTTCTCCCTGACTAGATCCCCGACTTTTGGAATCCAGACAGGTCTTGCTGGGACAGGTGGTGATTCTTCAGTGGTCGTTGGCTGTTCTTTCAACTGTATGTTGCTCAGGTCTTTTCTTGTTTTGTTTAAGTCCTGCAAAATAGCCAAACGGTCTTTGACATTAAAGCTTTTTTCTGTTACCACTGAAGTCTGACTATCAAGGTCAGAGATCAACATCCTAGTTCCGAATAATAATTCGTACGGACTGAATCCCTTCAGAGAATTTCTTGGCAAGTTATTTAGACTACGTTGGACACTTATTAGATGTTTGACCCACCCAGCTCCCGAACCTAATACCTTTGCCGTTATAGATTGCTTTATGTCACGGTTTTTTCTTTCAACAATTCCGTTCCCCTCAGGGTGAAATGGACAAGAGTACCGCAATTGCACGCCCATGCTGACCATGGCCTCCTTATAAGCCCGAGAGCTAAAAGCAGGACCATTGTCCGAATGCAGAATGCCAATTGCGTATGTGCCGATAAAGACTCGCAAATCTTTTATAACAGTTCTGGCGTCAGCCGTTCGCTGGGGCCACATCCATATGAATCTCGTGCATGAATCCACTGCGACCAAGATATATTTATAGTTACCATCCCTTTGTAAGGGACCGCAGTGGTCTAGATAAACACAGGCTAATGGTTTATCCGAGATTAGAAGGGGCGTCTGTGCTGGACGTCTCACAGTTGATACTTTCATTTTTTGACATATTTCACATGCTAGAACATAGTTCCTTGTTTGTCTTCTCATTTGTGGCCACCAGTATCTCTGTTTTAATAATGATACAGTGGCTGAGACGCCAGCATGGGTAGAAGCAAGCCCTTCGTGTGCCGCTATTATCAGTCCTAACCTATGTTCCATGTTTGGAATTGCCCTATCCCCCACTCCAGGGATTCGAGCAAAAGGAACATTGTTTGTATCAGTTATGTATGAGTATTTTACTGGAAAGCCTTTAGGGAGTGGTTCTATCGAATCCTTTTCTGAAGCGCTGACAGCTTGTAATATTTCGCTGTCTATTTTTGTTTTTGACCGGGTGACGGCAGCTACGGAAGCCGTTTGCACAGCTGCCTTCGCGGCCTCATCAGCCAATGAATTCCCTGCAACGTGAACGCCATCACGTTGATGACTCAGCGTATGTATTACGTGAGTCTTTGGTAGTTCTTTTTGTAAAAGAGCTACTTGTTCCCAGAGCATTTTATGCTTGATTGTGCCACCTTTCGCATCCTTGAAACCATTCTGAAGCCAGATCTGCAAGTATTCATTATAAGATTGAACGCAATAATACGAATCGCACACTATGAGCGTGGGGAATTCTCGATCGGTATTTTCAAGCGCCATCTTGAATGCTAGTAATTCAGCTCGCTGAGCTGTACAATCTCCTAGGGATTGTGTTTTAGTGAGGGTTGGTTTAAATTTCCCTTCGTGCCAACGACCTTTAACAATCGCGCACGCAGCACTGTAAGCTTGTTTACCCCCTACTGCGGGTTGTGCTGATCCGTCTGTATATATTATACAGCCGTAGTCATCTAGAGGCAGAATTTCGGTTGGCGGAGGACATTCAAATTCATATTGGAGAAATTCTTGTGTTTTTAAATAAGGATCAAATTTGTACATCACGTCTGTTGCAGCAAGAGAGTTAGCCCATTGTATCCATCTTGGATGGAGTGCTTTAGCATTTGGAATGCTTGCCTTTGTTACCGCCTCTAAGGCTGGTATTGGTGTCACGATTATTATTCGTTTACCTTGTGCCAGGGCTCGTTCTTTTGCTATAGCTGTCTGTGTTGCTGTAAGAATTTTTTCCGTTGGGCTAAATTTCATTTCAGCCTTAGTGTACAAGTGTGATTTGAATGCAATTGGTACCTTTTCTCCCTCATTAGAGGTCAGGTATGTGAATCCGCATCTCCCTGGGATGACTCGGATCACAAGGTTGCGTGTATTATCACGGGTTTCTAATTTTGTTTTAATTAGCATGTCTGTTTGTAAGGATCTCAAAATTTCTGTGTGTGCTTGAGTCCAACCGGATCTTTTAAAGTCTGGTTTAATTAGATCGTAAAGGGGTTTGACCCTTTCTGCGTAATTTGCAATATATGTTCTTCCGAAATTTAGGAAGCCTAGAATTGACTGTAGGTTTTTTAGTGTTTTAGGAGCTTGGATTACGGCACATTTCTCTAGGAAATTGTCTGCCAGGCTTTTGCCTTCACTTGATAACTCATATCCTAAGAATAGGACCGTCAGATGGGCAATTCTGGACTTTTTGAAGTTGAATTTGTAACCCTCTGCAGCGAAACCAAGTATTATGGTGTTCACTCTTTTCAAGTGAGTCTCCAAGTCATCATCTGTTAAGTAAATGTCATCGACATAAGATAATGCTTCATCATCATATTGTTGTAGTAATTCTGTTACTCTCGCTGAGAATACCCCCGGGCTATTCTTGTACCCCTGGGCTAACCGACAGAATTGTTTTTGAGTGCCATTTACTGAGAAAGCTGTTAAATATCTGCTCTCTGGTGCTATGTTTTGACAAAAGAATCCGTTGGAGATGTCCAAGGTAGTTTTGTATTTTTTGCGCACTATGTTATTCATTAGTGCAGCACTGTGTGAATTTTGCACTGCAAAAGTTTTGCAACATGTGTTAAGGTGTCGGTAATCCAAAACTAGACGATATGAATTGTCTGGTTTGGAGACCGGAAACAAAGGATTGTTCATTTGTGAGGTGCAAGTTTCAATCACCCCTTGGTATTCTAGCTGATCTAGTATTTCATTTACTTGTTTTTTAGCTTCTTGCTTAATTGGGTACTGCCTTTGTGCAGTAGGTTGTGATTTTAACTGGACTTTGTGAGGAGGAGAATCCTCATCCCATCCTACATGATTTTTATATAAAGCAGGTGCTAAGGCCACTGCCCACTTTCTAGCAAGTGTATATTTTTTATGAATCGGTATTTGATTCGAGAAGGCAGGCATAATTACTTCTTCGCCATGAGGGCACTCCCTGACAAACTCCGGTGGCCAGTCTTTTTCAGCTAGAAGGATGTCATAGCCCTTGGATAGGTTATCCCAAAATAGTCCCCTTATTTTCCTAGTCTTATCTCCCTCTATACGTAATGTTATCTCGTATATTTTGTGGGGCTTGCTAACTCTGGTATCTGCAGTTTCCACTTGAAGGTATTCATTCGTGTCCACTGTCTCCAGATGATTCATAAGGACTTTGCGAGCTATGCTCACCTCTGCTGCGCTGTCTAGCATTGTCTGAGCCCATTCTCCGTTTTTCAGTTGTGTCCTCAGTATTCTCGGCATTGTTAACTACCTTGATACTGGCTACCTTCTTTTTTGGAAATTGTGATTTCTTTTTCAGTTGAGCAGGTTCCTTGTCTTTGGACTTGGCGTGCTCTTCTGATCGTCCTCTTCTTTCCGATTTCTGCGAGGAATTCTGAAAAGATTGAGAGGGACGTGTATCAATGTCTTGATATCTATCAGGTTTTTTAATATTATCCCTATTTCTAAGGTTATATCTATTCCCAGAGGGTTCACTCTGAGGTGACCTTTGTCTCGGGTTTGGAGATTTCTCTCTTCGCCTAGGAGACCTTCCTCTGGACTGGAATTTCTTTTCTTTAGGATTGGATTGTTTATTTCCATCCCAGTTCTTTTTTGGTGAATTATTATTAAAAAATATTTTTTCTGGACTTGTAGTCAGTTGCGGTTTTACTGGTATTCCACCTAGACTATCTCTGCCTAGTTCTTCATAGGATTTTTCTATGATTCTGGCAATTTCAGCTGGTTGGTCTGCTATATCTGTCTCTTTTAACCTCTGGCGGATCGCCACGTTTGCTGCTTCACCTTTTATGTTGGCTAGTAATATAGCCGAGACTTGCTTGAAGTCTTTCAGTAATTTCATACCAAGAGTTAAAGCAGGTTCTGGACCGTATTCATCTTGAATTTGTTTTAGCACATCTGGTATTACCGAAATGGATGGAACACCGTGCGTTTTTGTATAGATGGAAGCAAAGACTGTACCCCAAGTGTCACAGTCCTCAATGTGTGGTGCGATTCCCATTGGGAGACATATAGTCAGAATCCTGTGTTTTTCCAGCGGGGTGGTGTCAGGAAACACCGCCTCTATTTGGGTAATTTTCTGTGCCAACCAGAATGGTATTTGTTCCCGTTTAGCTGGAACTTTACCTAGGCAGGATTGGATGTTCTGTGGTGTAATTTTATTTGTGTTCCCCTGGTGAGGGGTCAGCTGTGGAAGTTTAATCGCTGGCTGAATTGTTGAAGTCCGCATTACATACTGAACTAATTGTCTGTGAATTTTTAGTAGTTGTTTTAGCTGTATTAACAGCTCTGCTGCAGGCATTCTTTCGATGTCTGGATGTGGTGTGTATCCGGCTAGGACCGGCCACGTTGCTCCTGGTCTTCCAAAAGGACCGAGCCTTGTAATGTGATTGTTATGTATTAGGGCGCCATCAAATAAGAGCAAATGCTCTTGGAATTTGAGTGGTACTTCCACCTCCTCGAAAGGAGTGTACGTTTCAGGAGGTTCCTCTACTTTGTAATAGTGGAAGTACTTTGTTACAGCATTTGCTGCTGGAAAATGTATCCATGTATAGTATACCTCTGTCTGCCGATATTCGTGTGCCTCAATTACGAATATGACTGTGCCACCTCTAGGTGTCAGTCCATTTTCTATAAGTTTTAAGGTTATAGATCTCCTTTTAATGACCGGAATAAGTATTATATCCGCATCTGCTGCTTGCATGGTAGCATCAGCATCTGCTATTTCAGTAGCTAATCTAATTGCCTCTCTTTCTCCATCGCTGTCTCCCATTTTACTGACAGGATGGTATTATTTTTGTTTGCAGATCAGGTTTCTTTATGGAAACAGAGATTAGGTGCACAATATTCTGGAACTGTTTTATCCTTCAACGTTGACTAGACCAAGAACCATACATAGGAGTTCCCTCCTGCGAGGTTTTGGAGGATATTATAACCTTTCACCCACTCCAGAAGTCTTTGGAGTATTTGGGAAAAGGGGTCTGAGTGAGAAAGCACGACTGAGTTACTCTAAATGTCTTACGTTAGTTTTATCGCCCTTTCCAAACGCGTTGGGCGCCATGTAGTGTAGCTCCTATTTTCCCAATAGGCTCTGCGCATTGGAATAGTACCTACAGCAGTAAAGGCCTAGGCCAGACGTTAACTAGGTCTACTACTGTCGATACTAGACTTAATTTTTGGGTTTGCCAGCTAAGCTCAGAGTTCGCTAGAAACTTTCTCGAATGTTCAAGGAAGGATTAACTCCCCTGATTAGACAAGAAGGGATTTAGTTTCTGACAACCATAGAACATGACAACTTTGCTCTCCCCTAATCAAGAGTCAATCTCGAGAGTCGTGTGAGCACAAGGCAATTATTTTACTCAGTCAGTACGTGCATTCTTAGTCTCATCAGAATGTAGAGAAAAGGAAGAGACGGGCGTGTTCAATAAAAGATGTTATTTATTGATCAGTCTCTTTTCTCGTACAAGAGAAATGGATCGATATTATTGCAATACTTATAGTTAAGTAAAGTGCATACATTAGAAGCAATAGTATAAAATAATACTGTAAAAACATTGATATGGTTTCTGAGCCATATGATGTTTAAAATGATTAAAATATATTTACATACACATATACATTTTGACTAAACGTACTCAACTGGTGTTTCTAAATACGCCTACCCCGTGTACCTGACCTAAGTCTAATGCGTGGGCGGGAATAGAAAGTTACAGTTTAAGTTAAGTTTGTTTTTGCCAAGTGAATAACTAAAGAATTCTCTAGGAGGGGTTATTCAGTTCTGTACCTGGAATTTAGGATGAATGAGGAATGGTATCTCTTTCTCTGCTCTCGATATTCCAGGCTGCCTGCGAGGGCTGCCCAGAAGCGCCGGTGCTGGGTCTCTCGGCTTGAGATAGCAGCGCGTCTCTCAGCGCGTCAGGAAGGCGGGGCTGCTGCCTGCGGGGTCTGCTTCTGCTCTCGGCTTCGGCAAGTATGGCTGCTCCGTCTTGTCACCACGCGTGTGTTTGCATAGGGCAAGGTCGGCAATATTTATACCTTAAAGGTGCTGAGATTGACGTAAGGATGGACATAGGTACGTCAATAAAGATGTCATACGACTTGCTCGTTAGCACATTCTTTACTAAAGTTCTCTGTGAAATCAAAACAATGGCCGCACGGATTATCCAGGTTGTCATAGGTTTGATTTGTTATGAGAACGTCGTATGCCTTATCAGGGGCTGGAGGAATGTCGCTTGTCTAATTAGATCTCAAGCGTTATGACCTAATCAGATAACACGTTCCTGTGCCGTAGTGTGACTGCGTCAGATAACGGTATCTGCATCATGGGGGTTTTCTTGCCTCATGGGCTGACTGTTAGTTAACTAGCTAGTAAGTTTAACCAGAATAGGGTCAGGAATAGGGGGATCGAATCAGAACCTATAGAAATACACGACACCACTCGGTCCTCGGGGCAGGCGGTGCCCTCGTCCGAGGCAGAGGCGAAGCTGCTTTGTGGCTGCTGGCCTTTGCGGCGCCATAGGGGCTGGTGGAGGGCCCGTCTCGTCCAGTCACAGGCAGAGGTTGGAGGGGGACGGCACCCTCATCCTTCCTCGGGTCCCTCTCGCCCCTTCACGCAGGCGGCTGCCTCGGACGCCTTTCCCTTGCCACCCCGGCTCCGGCCCAGCCCTGGTCTCCTGCGCTGAGCACTGTGGCGGAGGTCGTTCCGGCGTCTCCCCTGGCATCGGACGACATTGTCCTGCCTCGGATTGTGGACTCTACGGCGCTGAGCCAACGCCGGGCCCTTCGACGCTTGCTGGTGTCATCCATGCCGGAGACTGGCCGACGCGTCGTGGCTTTTTCCCTGACGTCGTCTAAGGACAGCTCTTCGCTGTCACCGCGGCCTTCCCCGGAGGTCCCCCACTCCTCGATCCCTCTTACTCCTTTCTGGACCTGGCCCTTCCTTCCTCCGATTGACTTGGGGGACGTCCGCCTTAGCTTGCAGCAGTCGCCTACTGAGGTGCTCCTTTCCCCACTGTGGGGCCCTACGGAGGTGGGTGCGGCCTTGGCTCGCGCTGTTTCCACGGCTGTAGGAATTTTGCGCATGGGTGATCCAGCTGCCCATTTCCCTGCAGATCATCTTCTAGAGGTTCTCCATTAGGGCTCTGGTGGTAGGGAGCTGCTGCTTCCCTTCAAAGGTTCGCTCCATTCTTTTCTTTTGGAGACTTCGGGCTGTCCCGCCACAGGGACTTAGTGCCCCAACACCTTCTGCACTGCCACCATCCGGCACTGTGTGATCCGGTGTGTCTTTCCCTTCACCCCTCTACCAGGAGGCCCTCTTTTGCAGAATGCCTTTCCCCTCTCTGCCGCCGCTGTTGTCTCCCACGTCACGGGAGGCCCGCTGGCTGGACTCCTGGGGGTGCAATATATTCGCGGGCCCTTAACTCGCTGTGTGTTTTGGCTAGGACCACTTCTCTGCCGCTTCTCAGGAGGGTGCCTGTGAAGCTTGTTTCCGGTCCAGGAAAGGCATGGCTTGGCAGTTCGGGCTGGACTGTTCCTATGAGGCACAGGGTCAGACTGATTTGCATATAGCCATGTCTGAACTGGGTTGGCGGAGTGGGCTAAAGAACGGTGATGGATTAAACCCAGATCTTTTGACTGGGTGTGAGTGTTTTTTAAAAAAAAAAATATATTTTAAAGATTTTATTAAGGAAAACAAGAGGAGGCATTACAGATATCAGGCGTCATACCATAAAATACAAAACAGGGACAGGCGAGGGATGTATCCATGTAGATAAGCAACTCAAAAGGAACATGTGACGTCATCTTACTTACGCATATAAAAAAGGTTAAGCAGTATAATAGACGATCTAGACCAAAACCCATCCGCAAGATCCATCCCTCCACAATACAGGATAATTAGAGCCAGTGCAGACACCCAGATGAATAAAGAATCAGTGAAGGATAAACAGCCCGCCTCTCGTGAAAGGAGAAAGAAAGAAAAAGGGCCATAGAACAAAACAAAGACAAAATAATAAACCCCCCCCCAACCCCCCACCCTGCACCCCTGCAATGGCTACGGCCTAACCCCACTAGCAGCGTGCCTGTCGCCCAAGAACTACCCTAAAGGAAGGAAAAAAGATAAAGCGGAGGAGGAGAAATCAAACACACCCCCGTCTCCCTTACCCCCCTGCCAGAAGCGACCACCCCGAGACATAATCAAAACAGTATATAGCAAAATATACAGACCAACCGGGGGAGTTCAGCAAAAAACCACTCGACTCCCACAACATTATAGGTTACAATCCCGGCGTCGAATCAAAGTATTTTATCAAACCCAAGCAGTCAATTTCAACCCTGGCCAGTACGGTTTTTCGTGAGTCTTTTTCACCCGAACCACCATCTTAAAGGAAAATTCAGAGCGTTCGTAAAAGTTCATGTCAGTGCAGCAGGATCGAAAACAGGATAAAAGTTCACGATGTCCACCGATCGAGTGAGGAAGGATGTCCAAGAATAGCAAATCTCTCCAATAGTCACTGAGGTACTTGTTACGGCACAGAAGACTGTCCATATCTATATTAGGCGGTAGCAGGATCGAGCAGGAAAAGCTGGCGATAGTCACAGGCTTGCTAGTTGTTATTTGGGAATCAACAAAGCACATTAAAGCTGGTTTCCGCACGGGGTCCTCGGTCTCAAGCGTACATTGCACCGCTGGTACCACGGCGTGCTGAAAACCTAGCAAAGAGTCGTCATCCGGTCCCAGGATACCGTCCACTCTTGCAATCAGTGTCCGGAATACGGCGGTCACTTGCGAATGGAGTGCCCCAATGGCGGCCAGTATGGCCTGAAGCGATGGCGTGCCTTCCGTCCGCCCCATCCCCTCTCACGAAGCGACAGAGCAGGACTTGAACCCCGGAGGCCGGCTACTCCGGGGTAACAGGCCCACGCGAAGTAGATGACAATAGTGGGTGCTCTCCGTCTTGCAATATCGACACCTTCGCTGCTAGCAAGGGCCCAAGCCCGTCCACCCCGGGAGGCTAGCAGGGTCTCCGGGTGGCGGACCCCCGACTACGGCAACCGGTGCGTCACGCTGCTGTGTACTCGGTGTAGACCGTTTACAGTGTCGCCATCCAAAACAAGCAGATTACGGCACACTTCGGGAGACCGGACTCAGTCTAGGTCCAGCGGCCGATGTTGATCAACTCTAACCCGGATGGGCTAGAAATCGAGGCCCCGGCTTCCACGCCGAGTTAGGCCGAGAATGGAAACACGGCGTATCTTCATCATCCGATAAGATAAAAATCTCGGGATTGCACCTTTAGAAGCAGAAACACTTCATGAACACGGGAGTCTGCTGCGAGTGCAGGATTGACGTCAGGATATACGAGCTGCTGGAGGAGGTCGGCGGAGCCGGGAGCTTACGCAGCCATCTTGATTGCTAGCGTAGCTCCTCCTCCTGGGTGTGAGTGTTTGATTGGTTGAGATGCTCCGTCCATTACCACCCCCTTTTGTACTGCTGTGTTGATTTGAGGCACCATGTGTTGGATGGCCGGTAGTTGGTGGCGTTTATTCTTCGCTCTGCTCTGGACATCTCGGAGGAGCTTGGTCATGCCATGGCTTCTTCGGTTGCACTTAGTCGCCATGCCTGGCTTCGGAACAGTGTGTTTCCGGAGAACGTTTGGGAACGGCTGGTGGACCTTCCGTTCAATGGCGCTCTCTTGTTCCATGCCCCTGTGGACTCGGCCATTTAGATGATCTTGGTGGCCCCTCGTCCCTCCCTCACCCCTCCTCCCCCCTCCTCTTCCCCCCTCCCCCCCTCCTCCCCCCTCCCCCCTCCTCCCCTCCACCTCACCCCAGTTGTGTGAATTGTGTGTATTAGAGTCCTCCTTGTTGGGACTGTGGTTCTGTTGGCTGCTGGCTGGCCCTTATTGACTGTGTTTTTCCTTTGGGTTTCTACACCATGCTGGCCCTGAGACTAGGTCTTCTGTTTTTTCTCTTTGGCTGTTTGACGAACCTTCTGCGGGTTTTTCCACAGGTATTTTCTGTTGTCCTCTGCTGCTGAAGTTTTTCTTAAGAGGTTCCCAGGTCTTGGGACGTAACAGGCCCTATGTGGGGCAGTGGTAGCTGTTATATAGCTCTGTCATGCGCTGGGGAGCTGTGGTCGCCTTCGGGCCTCTGTTCGCCGTGGTAATACGGTACGTTGCAGATGCAATCCTCTGGCTGATGGCTTGAGTTGCTCCCCGGGGTGTCCTTCTCTGGGGTCGCTGCGCTGTTCGCCTGGTCTGGCCTGCTGTCTGCGGCCTGGCGTCTTGGCTCTGTCTTGTTCCACTTCTTTTTGGGCTGTGTGTGAGGACTCCTCCCTGGAGCGTGTCCGGACCCTTCTTCGCCTTTCTCTCTCTGTCTTCGGCTGGTGTCTGGCTTGACCTGAGTGCATCCTTCTGTGGTGCTCTCGGTGTCTGGCTGTGTTTGCCAGTGTCGACCTACTGTCTTTCTGCACCATTGTGCCTTCTTGGACCTTTAGTGGGACAGTCGTCCTGGCCTTGTCTGCTTCTTCCAGTGGGCCTTGCATTCTGTTCTACCTCTCCTCCCTGTGGATGAGATGGTTCTTGTGTTCTTGTCCCTCTTTCGGGCGAAGTTTTCCTCTGCGGAGCATTGGATGGTTCCTCCCTGGGTGACCTCTGGCTTCCCTGCCTGCTTCCCTGCCTGCTTATTTCTGGTGGTGCCGTTCTGTCTGGTCTATTGCCTTCTAGCAGTGATCGGCTCGGCTGCTCTCTTCACTGGATGTGTTCCCGGTGGGGGGGGGCTTACCTTTGCTTTTCCTCTTCTCCTTGGAGTCTCTAGGTTGCTCTTCTCCCTCGGTGCTCCTCTTATTGTCGGGGCCTTAGGTGGCGGTTATATTGCTTAGTATGGGCGTGGGGTGCTTGGGCCTCCTTTCGCCTTGCACTCTTTTCCTCTGCTGAGTGAGGACGGGCTACCTCTTTTCTTGTCTTCTCGCATCCCCTCTGTGGTCGGTGGCCCTCTAAGTGTTAGGGGTTCCCCTTGCCTGGGGGGGTGGGGCGCTTCACCCTGTCCATTTGAACCATCCCCTGTGGGACTCCCTGTTATGTCCAGGCACGTGGGGTCCTCTTGCAGACCCTCCGCCCCTCTGGGTATGGCTAGGGTATCTATTCTACTTTAAGAAATCTGCGGCTAGGGGGGGCGTGGCCACAAGCCAAGCATGGTGGACGCGTCTTGAGCTAGCTCCGTCTTTTGCCCTATGATACTAGCTAATTATCCTATTTCCCCGTATCCCGCGGGACGCCCACCCAGGCTCTGAAACCACTGAGTGTGTGGCGAGCACAGCGATGCAGACTGCGACACCCGGGACCCCCCCGGGAGAGAGCGCGAAGATCGGCGCCGGCGATGCCTACCTCCGGGGAGTAAGCCGCGGTCTGGCATCGGCCGGTGCTGAGACGGGCGGAGACCGACGGACTTGAGCGGCGCCCTGTTGCGGCGGTGTGGCCGACAGAAGAGGTACCCGGTGCGGCTGTCCACAGCACGGCTGGTGCATGTGAGAGGCAGAGAGGGCGCCGTATGCTGGGCTGGCGCCGAAATCATCATGGAGGTGAGTGACCGCGAGGTTTAGAACACCGGCGCCCGAAAAGATTGTAGCCCCACGGCCCTCGTGGGGGAGCTGCAGCGGTGCAGGCGACTAGCTCCAGAACCCATAGGCCATACCAGGACTTGAGCAGACCCTAAAAGGGTCCTCTTTAATTGAGCAGCTACGGGGGCGCGCCCTGCGACTGAACCTGAACGAGAGGATGCCATCTTGGGCTCTCCACAGTGCCAGCCATCACGCAACCAAGATAATAGCGGCCTCTCTGCGACCAGGGCCAACACAGATGCCATAACATTGCTGAACGCGCCGAACCACCGAAACGGCGAAAGGCACCGCTACAGTGCACTACTGTGGGTGACGGACTGCTGACTGCATACTGCGCCGTTTTATGGGGCATTGAGGAGGACGACCATCCACATCCCTGACTGTTACGGCGTGATGGACACCTGCGAGGGAAAAAGCGGCAAACCCAGCAAATGCAGATCGGTGGCGCTGCGGGGGCCTGACGATTGCACCGACCGTGCTCCTGAAGCTGAGGGTCACCTGATACCCCACGTGTACAGGTACAAGTGGAAGTGCTTGCGACTAGTGAATGAGCGGCAACAGAGGGCAAGCACTGCACACACTGGCATTGGGAGCACCAGTGGGACCTCACCACCGCCATCCTGCAGACGAGAGCCTTGGGAAAGAACAGGGCCAAAGTGCATGACCAGAGCACACATGTGGACATCCAATCTACTGGCTCCGACGACCCGCTGGCCTCTTCCAACATGGAGATAATACCGCCAACAGGCAAGTGCACACAGGACGCCAAACTAGACCTCATCCTAGCTGAAATAAAGGCGTCCAGGGAGGCACTCGAGTCGCGTATGGGCAGCATGGCGACTAGCTTGTCGCTCCTAAGGGCAGACCACAACAAGTTAGCCGAAAAGGTCTCGGAGCAGAAGATCGCGCTTGACGACCTGATTCCGCAGCAGACGGACCACTCTACGAAGCTCGAACATATGGAGAAACAGATCAAACTGCTCTGGGACAAGATGGATGATGCAGAAGGGCGGGCCCGCCGAAATAATGTGCGAATCTTAGGAATTCCTGAGCGCAGTGAAGGGAGAAATCCCACGCAATTTGTCGAGGACTGGCTAAAGACGGTTGTGGGGCCACAAGATCTTACCCCATTGTACAGCGTGGAGAGGGCACACAGAATGCCAGCGAAACCGCCCAAGCCGGGTGCGCCACCGCGACTGTTAATAGCACGCCTTCTGCACTATAAAGACAGAGATTCAGTGCTGAGGGTAGCAAGAGAAAAGGCACCGCTGAGATATGAAGATAAAACCGTCTCAGTATACCCAGACTTTACCCCGGCGGTGCAGAGGGCCAGGTCGACATTCCTAGGGGTGAAGCGCAAACTACGGGACAGGAACCTGAAATATGCACTGCTATTCCCGGCCCGCCTCAAAATAATACACGACAACAAATCATATTTCTTTGACACGCCTGAGGGGGCAGCGGAGTGGATGGAAGTGTCCCTGACACCGTTGAACACGCAGGACCCATTTGCGGACGATCAGAGTGGAGGACCTTCACACCAAAAGGAGCAGCGGGCTGACACGAGTGGGAAAAGTGCAAAGGGGTCATCGGCAAGCTGAGGATCAACTTCGGCCCCGAGCTAGGAAAATGCAGGAGATTGCCCAGCTGACAGAGGCAGCGCTAGCTGCTCACGATGCAAGAGACAAAATAGACATGAGCGGCGGCTCGGACACACATACGGAGGTGTCGGGCTCTGCCAACAGCCTACAGCTCTTTCCCAAAATTACTGCACAAGTGGCGCATGACTTTTGATTGTAACAGTAGAAGCCTTCGGTTGGTAACGTATGAGAACTGCGCAAGAGCGTGGGTGGGCTGACGAGAGATGGGGATACACTAGCTTAGGGCACGCTGTGGTAACAACAACAGGTCCCTAGCGGGTATCGGTGGGTTCCACCCCCCCCAAAAGCTCCAACATGTTCTGGTTTACCTATTGCTCACGTTGGGCGATAATGTTTGGACCTCAGGGTTTTTCGCTTGGGGACCTCAAAGTTAAGGGGTTGCATGTTTTGTTGGCACTTGAAACACTACCTACACTGCACACACTGTTTCTAGTACGGGGCCTATTGAAAACACCGGACACAGACCGAAATGGGGACTCTTAACACCTTCAAAATGTGCACCTGGAACGTGCGAGGCATGGGGTCCATACATATAAGGCATAGACTTTTGGCACAACTTAATCGGAGGAATGTCATGGTAGCTTGCCTTCAGGAAACTCATCTGAACAGTGCGGAGAGCGGCGTGAAGCTACGCAAAAACTGGAAGGGTCAGCTCTTTGCTATCTCTTATTCTGTGTTCTCGAGAGGGGCAGCCATACGGCTAAGAAACTCTGTACCTTTCAAGCTGGTGGAAAAGAGACTGGACACGGAGGGTAGATACGTGTTCATCCGTGGGGTGTTGGATGGCTCCCATGTGGTGATTGGCAGTGTCTACGCGCCGAACTCCGGCCAATCGGATTTCTTAGTTACCCTTAACAGAGTGCTGGTGGACTGGTCAGGATATCAGTGGCTCATTGGTGGGGATTTTAATGCAGTTTTAGACGTGTCACTAGATAGATCCCACCCACCGCTACACGCCACTGAGAGCAAGAGGCAGGCAGACGCACTCGCGCAATGGGCGGAGGGTTGGGACTTGGCTGACACATGGAGATGTAAACACTCACTAAATAGGGAATATACCTTCTACTCCCCACCCCATGGCCTGCACACCAGAATAGACCGTGTATTCAGCACCAGATCATTACTGGGAGCGGGGACAATGGCGGAGCATATGGGTAAGACTCTCTCTGACCACAACCCGGTAGAAGTCACAATTCAATGGGGTAGGATCCCAACACCTATACCGACCTGGCGCCTCAACACAGAATTACTGGAGGACACTGTTTTTAGAGCAACACTTACAGACGCCATAACAATTTACTTCACCGCAAACACTGACACGGCCAGTTCACGACAGATGGAATGGGACGCCTTTAAGGTGTACATAAGAGGCGAGGTGATGGGTACACGGGTGGGAATGAGACATACTGTGATGGAGAGACTCCGAGAAGTAGAGGGACGCCTGGCTATGCTCGAAAGTGAGGCTACAGGTACGAATTTGCCCTTCACGCCCCTACAGGAGGCGCACATTCAACACGCCGAACTGTTAGAGGAACTGCGGGTACTGGACTATAGGGAATACACTTGCAAGCAGCACGCACAGGCTGAAAGGTCGGGCCATTGCTGGCCCGTATAGTGCGGGATGACCCAGTGCACTTGCCCATACTAGAGATTGCCGATCAGAGAGGGACGCCAGTCACGACGCAAATAGACATTAATACTGCTTTCAGGGACTACTATGAGGCGCTATATGGCCCACACCGACAGCTGTCCGAAATGGCATTTGAGGAGTTTATGACGGGACTAGACTTGCCGCAGCTTGAGGACCATCAGGGGACGGATCTGGCACGACCCATCACGATCGCGGAGATACGCCAAGCCATTCGTGCGCTCCAACGGAATAAAACCCCCGGGGCGGACGGCCTCCCAGCCGAGTTCTATGGAGCCTATGCTGACCTTCTTGTCCCACGCCTACATGTAGTGTATCAAGAAGCGCTGAGGTCACAGGGTCTGCCGCCGTCATCACTACAGGCATTGATAGTGTCGCTTCCAAAGCCGGGTAGGGACGTCACACAACTGGCTAATTACAGACCTCTGTCCTTACTCAATACAGATTACAAAATTCTGAGTAAGATCCTCGCGACGAGGCTGGCCCAATATATCCCACATCTGATACACCCTGACCAATGCGGCTTCGTCCCCGGCAGGAACACGGCTATGAACCTACGAAGGCTCAGCCAACTCATGTTACACGAGCAAGCACTGACTGGAACGGAGGGCTGTATTTCTCTAGACCTGAAGCAGGCATTCGATTCCCTCAGGTGGGACTTTATGTTTGTGACGCTTGTGCGGTTTGGGATACCGCCAGAGTATGTTGCCTGGGTCCAACTACTATATACCCGCCCAACAGCCCGGGTCCGCACGAACAGATGTATCTCGCCACAACTGGACATAGCCAATGGAACCAGACAGGGATGTCCACTATCCCCGCTAATAATTACATTAGCATTAGAACCATTGTTGTGTAAGCTTCGCAGCTCAGCACGGCACCGGGGCATACAAAGGGCCGGGACAGTCCATGTGGTGTTGGCATATGCGGATGATATCATATATCTACGGGACCTGAGGGGCGGGCTTGACCCTATCCCCAGGATCTTTGAGGACTTCTGGGCACTATCGGGCCTCACCATCAGTGAGCCTAAGTCCTATGGGTTCTGCTTCAACGCTTCCGGAGAAACTACCCGCCTACCTTTCCCACCACACGCTTTCCAGATAGCGGAAACGACTTTCAAATACCTGGGGATACAGATATATAGAGAAGCGAAATATATGGTTGATGGTAACCTGGGACGGGCGATCACACAGCTGAAATCACAGATACAGTTCAGGACCGCATTGCCTCTGTCAGTGGTGGGCAGAGTGACCATCTCTAAGATGGTAGTACTACCTCGTCTTATTTATTACTTCACGAGCCTACCTTTCGTGATCCCCGTTCCCATGTTTAAGATGTTGAATACCTTGCTTACGGAGTGGATATGGGGGCCGGGAAGGAGACGCATTGGCTTGGCAAAGCTACATCATCCTGCGGCGGCAGGTGGTATGGGGGTCCCAGACTTCCAGGCGTATAGCCATGCCTGTCAACTGCAGTGGCTGGCCTATTGGCTGACGGGACGCAACTTACACGAAATTGGTATAAAAGAGGTAGACTGGGAGAGAGGAGTCATCCACACACTGTTGCTGCCAAGAGCGGAGATCCCTAGGTGGACGCCGCCCCTGTTTAGACTTGCGATCAACTGCTGGAGGCGGGCGGTGAAATACACGAACCCCACGTCCTCTTACGCCCCCACAATACCGCTGTTGGGGATCCCGACGGGAACGGGCCCACTGTCGACCCATATACTAAAGGTGTGGCGCGATGCAGGAGTGTCACAAGTGGGGGACCTATTTGCGGATGGCCGAATTATGTCCTTCGAGGACTTCCGCGTCACACACCATACTTCAGGGGGATTGTTCCTGTTACACGCCGGGTTGCGACGTTATATTACCAAGAATTGGACTCCAAACAGAGTAGAACCGCCCACAAACCCACTACTCACAATGCAGTACCTCATGGGATCAGGTAGCCACCTGACGAAATGGATAACGAGTGGTATAAGAACGGGGAGGGCAACGTCGCTACAACCATTGCGAGACAAGTGGGAGGGAGATATAGGGAGAGCAGTTAGGGACAAGGAATGGGAACGTATCCTCAAATTCCCAAAGAAAGTGTCAAGAAACCCGAAATTTAAATTTATTCAACTCATGATACTGCACAGGGCGTACCGCACACCCTATCGCTTACATGCAATGTTCCCTAACGCACCCGCTACATGCCCCCGATGTGGCGCAGATGATGCGCGTCTACTACACATGATCTGGAGTTGCCCGAAACTGGGGTACTATTGGAAGACGGTCCACGACGCTTTATATAAACTGACTCCTTCCAAGCCGTACACCTCTTTGGAATATACCATGTTTGGGCTGGGACCTGTTGAACGGAAAAGAAGCGTAGCTACACGTTTTACAGACCTAGTGCTATTACTTGCCAAGCGTACCATTACAATGAGGTGGAAGTCGGCTAGATCACCAGACCCAGAGGTGTGGCAGTCAGAAGTAGTGCGCTGGGGGAAGGCGGAGGGTATGACACTGCAGCGCAAAGAGCGTAGGGGCCTCAGGAAGACCCTAATATCATTAGACTGGAACGCTATGTTGGAGGCCTTTGTTACAGGTGACGACACTCCGTCTACTTCATCAATTACTGATAGTTAAGGTGAAGAGTGATCTACTTGGAGTATGTGGACTCCCCCCGACCTAAATTCTAAGGCTGAACTGGTGAGAGAAAATAGCTCTAGGTGCACTGTGAGAGGAACATGTATTTACCATAATGTACGTAGTCCTACATAGGTTTGTGTGAAAACAATGATTGTGCAATAGGAATACTCGCCTGGGCCGAGTACTATGAGTGATTAATGTGTCCAAGTAAGTGCCGGGGGAGGGAGGGAATGGGTGGGGGGAGTTGCGGAGGAATCGTTGGACATATATTAAAATGAAAATGATTGATAAATGACTTATCATTGCAAGCATATGAGAACTACAAAATATGCACCTAGTACTAATAATGGAATTATTATATTTGTTCTTGCCCATTTGCTAATAAAGAAATTTTCAACAAAAAAAAAAGAAATCTGCGGCTAATAGTCTCTATCAGATGTACGAGTTACTTACCTTCAGTAACGATGTATCTGGTAGAGACGATTCTAGCCGCAAATTCCTTCACGGCCTGCCCTTCCTTCCCATTCTGCGAGGACTTTTGGCTTGGTCTTCTGCACTCACCTTCATGTGGGCGGCTCTGTCTTCTATGAGTACATTCTTTCCCTCTTTCTGTAAGGATGTTTGTCCTGTTTATTTGTTCCTTTTCCTCCCCTTTTGGCATATTGGAGGATCGGTTTATAGGTACTTCGGTGCCCTTATGCTCTGGTTGTTCCAGGTTGGGACCTACTCCCCTCCTTTATTACTATGGTTCTGGGCCCTCTGCTATCCTTTAGGTTGGGGTCTTTTGGCTGTGCCCTTTTGTCCCTTATGAGGGTTGTCACACTCTGTGATGGGTAGGAAAGGTTACAAGGGAACCCTACTCACTTGGAGCCTGGGTGAAGTAATTAAACAAAAACAATGTCTCCTCTGGTTGAATATCAAATAATTCTAATAATGTAAGCGCACAATGGCATTGCGGGTGATTCGAAAAAGACGCAAGGAAAGGAAGTAGTATACACACTGAGCGAATGTATTAATATTCAGAGGTAGTAAATAGAAATCAACAATTTATACACAATTTTTCACACAATATTTACATTTATACAGTCAAGAGAAATGATGGTGTGTCCCAAGTGAATATTCTCTAAGAAAGAACCTAACATATTATAGTGAAACATAGTAAAATGTGAGTGACAAAAGGTTTCAAGTATGAATCTAGGTTGGGAAAGAGGCGACCAAAATAAATGTTTGGTGAAGATAAATGCATCAATTGTAATGTATTAGCAATTGTTGTCAGAAGGTCTGTCTCTTTATCTTGTCAACGACGTTTTGACCTGGTAGGGGAAACCGGTCTCTTCAGGACTAGTCGGTGTGGGGCACCTAAAGGAGGTGATAAATAGGTATGAGCTTGTGGGCCAATGGAAGCGGTGAGGCAATGAGAATAACTGGTAGAGCAGTATGGCCTAAAACATTAAGTACCTGTTCAAGGCTGGCCTAACTTGTGCGTTCGAGAGGTGACACCGTGAAATAGGTGGAAGGAGCAACTTACAGGGATCCCGGCCGGAAGCTGTTTTGGTTTGTCAGGAAGGAAAAGGATAGGGTCAGCTCATGTTCATACAGTACAAGGCTGAAACACGCACTTGGGGCGGGTACTGAGTAGCGGTGAAACTTACCCCTGTTGTGACGGCGTTAGTCAGCCAGGAGTCAGAATTGGTCTCTAGGGATCCGTTTGGACAATCTGGATTACGTGGAAAGGGGGGGGGGGCTTGTAGACATACCTTAATAATGCCTTACAAAATGCGGACGATCCCGATCACGGTAAGCTTCTATGCTGCACGGTAACAGGGAGCCGCGTGTATTATAAGCGGCGGAGGGATAACAGAGTGATGGATCGGCCCCAAGTGCTGGAGATCCGGGATGAATGGAAATGGTGAGGAGACTATCTGACTGTAGTCTCTGCATTGGATGGAAGTGTCTTTTCCAGTGTTGTATTAGCCAGTGAGCCACTATAGGGGAAGCATTTCTATTGTTTTTCCGAGACGAATATATGTGCTATACCGTACCCGCATGCAGTGACACGTGGCATACATGAATTTACATTACAATTGTAAGCGTATAGACTGTTACATATATTTGGATGATATAATTGACAGATATACTCCAATCATTGGTGAACGATGTCTTCCGCTTCACCGGGACTATATCACCATTAACAAACAGATGTACCTAAATGGTGGTACCTTGCATTTTAGAAGTGAAACAATGTACAATAAAGCAAACTAAAAATTCATACTAAAAGGAAAAAACAATGCAACAAATCTGTGATGTTTCAAATACTGGTGTGATAGTCAGGGAAACGTTGACTTAATAATAACCAGTTCCAATGTGACCGCGTGTAGCAGCCTGATACACTGTAATTGAGGCATCAAAACGATGAGGGATAATAAACACAGACCTCGTGTGGGCTTGTCATGACAAGGGCCATGTGCACATGTATCCCTGTATATAATGTTAATGCTGACATAGTGTGTGTTGGGTATAGTACATGTGGGAGTACTACTGACCCGATTACAGAAACATAGGATCAACGTGGTATCATAGTACTAATGAAGTGACGAAACCTCGCCACTCCTCAGCGGAGTTGACATATTGAGTTGGTACGTTCAATCCAACGACACTTTAATCTTTTGGAGTATCTGAGACATATCGCCTCCTCTTGTTGGGATCTGCGCTTTGCTTATGACCTGCCATGTAAGCAGATCTGCAGTGTGCAATTTCTCTTGGTAATGTTGGACCAGCGGGGCATTGGGAACAGAGTTCCTAATCCTGCTACGGTGCTGCCCAATGCGAGCTTTGATAGCTTGTTGGGTCTGGCCAATGTATGGTAATCCGCAAGGGCATAGAATGCAGTACACTACATTTTTAGTGTTGCAGTTGGCAAATACCTCTACGGTGTGTTTAACATTCCTAAGTTTAGGTTTAAAGTATTTTATTCAGCACGACACACAAGGACAGACAAATAATAACAAAGACACAGCAGGGCGGAAAGCCAAAGTTCAAAAGCGGCAGCAACAGGTAACATCCTGTGGGTCTCGAGCGCTCAAGAGCAGAAGACAAATGTCGCCTCAATGTGTCAGAACTTTTCAAAAAACCCCCCCCCCCCAACAGCCCCCCCAACTCCCAACCACCCTTCAACCCCCCCCCCTTCCCCCCCCCCTCGTCCAGTGCACAGTTCCTAATAGCGACACACATCAGAGCTTCAGCGTCAAGGATGACTAGGCCATAGGGAGATCATGGGGCAGAGCCCTCCGGGGTCGGGAGCCTGAGAAGGCGGAGATACTTGGGACAGGTGAGCTCTCGAAATTCAGTAAGCAACAGGGAGTGAAAGGGTTGCCAGAGTTCTCTAAACTGATCCACATCACCCGCCACCGTAAGAGACATTTTCTCCATTCCCAACACATGCCATAACCTGTGAATCCAGCCAGTGATAGACGGTATCGTGGCCGTGTGCCAGTGAATTAAAATGTTCTGGACAGCGGAACCTAGAGCTATCGCTATCTGCCTACCCCTGCGAGATCGAAGGGGATACATTAGATCATTCGGGAGCCCCAACAGAGTATAGGCAGGGAAGCGGGGCAGTTCAATTTCGAAGCTAGAATCAATTTCATCCAACACTTCCTTCCAGTAAGGCTCCAGAAGCGGGCAGTCCCAAAGTATGTGAGTGAGAGTACCTCGATGCCCACATCCTCTCCAGCATGTATCATCTTTACCACGATCAAACTCACGCACTCGTTCAGGCGTGTAATACCAGTAGGTAGAAACTTTAGTTAGTGTATCAGTGAGCCCCATGTGGTAAGCTGAGTGCCTCGCTCTGTACGATATGTGTTCCCACTCTTTATGGCTTAGTGTCCTCCCCAATTCCCGTTCCCACCGCTCCCTCCCAGGGTGATAAAGGTGTGTTGCTGGTGGCTGCAGGAGTTTATACAAATCAGTGATCAGTTTGGAGTCCGAAGTCCGCGTCATGAGCCAATGTTCATAGGGGAGAAAAGGCCGGTCGGCCGTCCCTCTCACCTGCGGCTGAAGAGCCCAGTGGCGAGCCTGCATATAGCGAAGTCGCTCAGTCTCCGGAAGCGAAAACTCTTGACGGAGTTGGGGAAAGGGGACAACCCCTTCCGGGCCATACAGGTGACATAAGGCCCTACATCCCGCTTGACGCCATCTCGCAAAGGCCCCCGTTTCCATCCCCGGGGTAAAGTCCGGGTTGTCCACCAGCGGGGTGAGCGGAGACGGGAACGTGGTAAGACCGCGCAGAACGCCAGTAGCATCCCACACTCGCAGAGGCACTCTCGTGACAAAGGAGGCGTAGAGGTTTTTAGGCCGGTTCGGGCGACGCAGGAAGGGGATCTCCTGTAAGGGCCTCCCAGCCACCGACTGATCTTGAAAGAGCCAGTGCTTATCAGACTCCCATTTACTCCACTCTACAAGGTAGCGCAATTGAGTAGCTTGAAAGTACTTGCGGAAGTCAGGAATACCTAACCCGCCAGCTTCCGGGGCCAACAATGAGAGGGCCCTACGCATCCTAGGTTTCTTACCCTGCCAGACAAACCGAGAAACGTCCGCTTGGAGCTGCGAGATCCATCCTACCGGCGGTTGGAGCGGCAGGGCCCGAAAGAGGTATAGTACCTGAGGCAACATCGTCATCTTGACGGCAGCTATTCTGCCAAGCCAGGAAAAAATGCCTCGGTTCCACCGGCCCAACTCCTCCCTAATCTTGGCACCTAGAATCCGGTAGTTCGCCGACACCATGGCCGGCAAGGTAGGGGCAATCTGGATCCCCAGATACGGCACCGCTCCCGAAGACCAGAGCATGGGGAACCGTTGCTGCAAATACGTCCTAGTGTCCGATTCGAGCGAGACATCCAGCGCCACCGATTTCCCCATGTTCATCTTAAACCCCGACACAGTGCCAAAGGAGGCCAATTCCTCCATGCACGCGGGGAGAGCCACGCGGGGCCTGTCAATGGTCAAAATAACATCATCAGCGTAGAGGCTAATAGCGTGTTCAAAGCCCCCCATTCGGATGCCAGTCACCATCGGGTTATCCCGCATCCGCTGGGCCAACGGCTCCATGTACAGCGCGAAAAGCAGGGGCGAGAGCGGACAGCCCTGCCTGGTGCCCCGTTCAATACCAAAAGAGACCGAGGCACAGCCGTTGACCCGGACCACCGCCGACGGGCGGTTGTAACAATTAAGGATCATGGAGCGGAATTTCTCTCCAATACCTGCCTTCATCAGCACTCGTTCCAAGTACGGCCAGTGGACACGGTCAAATGCCTTCTCCGCATCCACCGCCAACAGCATCCGTTCCCCAGGAATCCTGGAGGCCTTTTCAAGCAAATGGACTACACGTTTCGTATTGTCCACCGTCTGCCGTCCAGGGACGAAGCCCGCCTGATCGGGGTCGACCAGACCGGGTAGGTGGAGAGCCAGTCTAGCGGCCAGGATCCCCGTATACAACTTCAGATCGATGTCCAAAAGGGAGATCGGCCTATATGATCCGCACTGCGTCGGATCTTTACCGGGCTTAGGGATTACCGAGATGGTGGCTCGAAGCAGATCAGGCGGAATGGCCCCAGGGTCCGCAAAGGAGTTAAAAAGACGCGTCAGGATGGGAGCCAACGTCGTGCAGAATGTTTTGTAGAATAGTGCGATGTAGCCATCCGGCCCCGGTGCCTTACCATGTTTAAGTCTGGCAATAGCAGATATCACCTCCTCAACCCGGATGTCTCTGTCCAAGTGGTCCGCCTATTCCGGCTCCAGTGAAGGCAAGACAACCGAGCCCAAATACGCTTCCAGGGCCTCCTCATTCGGGGGATCTCCCGTATAGAGGTCTTCATAAAACCTGCGGAAGACAGCCGCTATCTGCGCGTCATCAGTCTCCAGGCGCCCCGACGGGTCAGCGATTTCCTTAACAAGCTGGGATTGCCGCGCCACTCGGAGCCTATGTGCCAACAACCGGCCACACCGGTCTCCACCGGTGTAAAAGGCGTGCCGCAACCGCAACGCCGCATACTCAGCCCGGTCAAGGTCCAGGGCTGCTAAAAGCTTCCGAGCCTCCTTGAGCTGCCGCCAAATGCGAGGAGCCCCCGTCCTGCAGTGGATCTGTTCCAGCTCTCTCACCCGATCCGTAAGTTCCTCTCTTTTGGCCTGCCGTGCCTTATTATCCGCCGAAGAGATCGCAATGAATTCCCCTCTGACAACAGCCTTCAGGGCCGCCCATTGTGTAGCCCGACTGGTGTCCGCATTGTCATTATGAGACTGAAATTCTCTAATCACTGTCTCAATGCGAGTCACTACCTCCTTCCTGTGCAACAGCGTGTCACGAAGGCGCCATGTCCGAGGGCGAGGGGCCGCCGGAGGCACACTCAGCAGAACCTCAACAGGAGCATGGTCCGAAAGGGAGATCACCCCCATCTCCGCACCCGAGGCCAGCGCCTTTACCGGGGAGGTAACCAGAAGGTAATCTAACCGTGCATACGTCTTGTGCGCGTGGGAGTAATACGAATAATCCCTATCAGTCGGGTGTAGCTGTCTCCATAAGTCAAGGAGGTCCACCTCTGCAAGTTGAGCTCTTCGATCCGCAGAGAGTTCCCCGACCTGAGGGGAGCGCTGCGCCGATCTATCTAGTGCGGAATCAAAGACAATATTAAAGTCCCCCCCGAGTACGATATGTCTATCTTGAGTAGCCGAGACCTCTTCGAAGGCCGCCTGCAGAAAGCGGTCCTGCCGCTCATTGGGACCGTATAAAGACCCGATCGTAAACAGGAGACCCCCTATTCTAAACCGGTAAGCCAGTAGTCTACCTTTTTGTTCAGTGAATTTGTGAAGAATTTCCCCCCTGAAGTGGCGCGCCACCAGAATCGCCACCCCGGCCGTTTTAGTGGTGCATGAGGAAAAGAATTGTGTAGGGAACTTGTGGGACTTGAGTCTGTGTGTGTCCTGTGATAGCAAGTGCGTCTCCTGTAGGAGACAAATGTCTGCCTGTGTGTTCTCTAAGAGCGAGAGGACTGCCCGCCTCTTTACAGGATTATTCAAACCCCGAACATTCAGGGTCACCACCTTACATGTGGTGGGAGGCATGGACAACAGTGGAGCAGAAAGCAGCAAGATCCCCCGTCAGCAAGATTGGGAGGACAGAGGCTAAACATGGCAAGGGGCGCAGCAAAGCACAAAGCAACGAACAGGGACAGGAGAAGCAAACCGTGTCATGCAAACCAATGAGCTTACCACCCAGCCGCCAACCCACTGCCCTCAGAATGTCTCGCACCAACCGCTCCTCGCCCCTCCAATTCACCCGCAAAGCATGAAGACAAGCCAGACCACAGTCGTTATAGCTCAGTAAAAGCAACCCGAAAAGTACAGACACTGCCAAGATAACTAGAAACCCCTCTGTGCACTGGACGACCCCCCCTCCCCACTGCCAACACCCGGATCCCCCCCTCCTACCCCGACCCCAACCCTCCCAAACTTCTCCATGTGACCCCGTCCCGCCCCCACCCCAGTCCCTCCCCTCAACTGGAACTGGTACAACTACCCCGAACTCCCCCCCACCCCCCTTCCAGAAACCCCGCAAACCCAGTGTCCCAGTCCGGTCCTTATCGGACAAGCCTGCGGAAAGTCAAACCAGTGGACGTCCAGCCACCACGCACCTCTCCGTGCCCCCCGCCCCCCCTAGACCCCCAAACCTGCATATCCATAGGTGCGATGTCGATCTCCCCCCGGAGTTCATTCAGGCTGTCAGAGCCACTCCAGGCCTTATAGGATCAGCGGCTCCATCCCGCAACTCGGGATCCGGCCCCAACCCAGCCGCAGGGGAGTCCGGCCTTGTCGAAGAAGCGGATGACTGCCGGCCGGGGACTGTCTGCCAACCATCTCTGGTGAAACGATTCCGGCGGGGCGTGGGAGATCCGTCTTCAGTAGCAGTGATCCCGAGCACCCCACAGGTATCCTGAAGGGAACGCAGCTGATGTAGGGTACCATTCCATCGAAAGATGAGACGGAAAGGGTGTCCCCAGGAGTACTGCGTGCCATGTCCCCTAAGAAAGTCGGTCGCAATTTTAAAAGCCTTGCGCTTCTGGAGGGTGGACGCGGCCAGGTCCTGATAAAGGGCTACTCGATGGCCCCTGAATTCTAGGGAAGATCTCTTTCGGGCCTCCCGCAGTATCCGCTCCTTCAGGGGAAAGTCCGGCAAGAAGGCCAAGATGTCCGGAGGAGGTGCCGAAGTCCGGCGCTGCAGGCCCACTCGGTGCGCCCTATCAATCCGGATGGGAAAGTCAGCCGACTCACCCAGCACCTCTCGGAACAGATCCCCAAGGTACGATGCGACGTCCTCCCCCTCCTCCCGAGACGGAATGCCTCGGACACGGATGTTGTTCCGCCTGGAGCGATTTTCGAGGTCCTCCGTGTGTGACTGCAGGTCCAGCTTTTGCTCCCGAAGACGAATGACCTCCTGCTGAAGTTGCGCAATTTCTTCGTCTCTGTTGTGGCCCGCTTCTTCCACCGTAGCCACCCTGTCACCTAGGCCGTCCACGTCCCTTCGTATTTCACGGACCTCACCCGCCACCTCCTGCTTGAGCGTTTGGAAGTCGTCTCTCAGCGAGCTGAAGAGTGATTCCAGGAAGGACCTCGTAACCGGCGGCTCCCCCCCGCCCGCTCCCTGGGAGCCACCCGGAGGAGATGGGGACGGCTGACCCCGATCATGTCTTGCATTGTTCCTATTCAACATCTCAGGCAATGTGCGATCTCCTTTCCGCGTTCCTTTATTCTGCGCCATGATGGCCGTCGAGATGCTTCCCCCGGGAGTCCAATGTCTCAGCCCCCGGTATGATCCCAGGACCGGGCTAGCGGTCCCACATGGGGTCTCTCCAATGACCCAAGGGCTGGGTCACTTCACCGCCAAAGCAAGAACCGCAATGGGGCCCACGGCCTGCACCTCCAGTGACCAGCTGTCCGTCTGTGTCCGTAGGCCCACAGGGCCCGATCCCACACTCCTCTCAGCTCCACGGGCTCCGCTGTCTCAAGCCGACCGGCCCGGGCACCACTATGGACTCCCCTTCGAGCCAAGTCGCGGCGGGACCACCGGGTCACACGGATCCCGCAGCAATGCCTTGGCAGCTGTCGCCGCTCTTTACAGATCTATACAAGAGTGCGTACTTCGGCCGCCACGAGGCAGGCTAAGCCAAAGGAACCAGTTCTGCTTCGCGCCAATGTGCAGGCGCAATGGCGGGTCTAAGGCAGCAGTCCTCTACACTCGCCACCCGGGGGAGTCGGCCTCAGCGCTTCATCTCAGCGCCCTCCTGCCACAAAGCTCACAACGGGGCCCACAGATGAATCCGCAGACCCGACCAGGGCCCTCACTCCAGACCGGCGGGTCGCAAGTCCTCTGCCACACAGAGCCGCAGAGAACCAGGAAATAGGCCAAAGCCACGGCCCCGATTAGCGCAAGGCCTCCAATTCAGCTCCGCCCTCGCCGCTCACCGGACCGCTTCAAGAACCGGGTCCGCCAAGAAGACCCCCTCCGGGCTGAGCAGAGTTGCCCGGGACAGGCGCGGAGGGACCACAGCTCCTCCCGGAACCTCGAGGCGGCTATCCAAGAGGTCCGTGTCCGGGACTAGGCCCAAGCCGCGGCCTCCCGTAGCTGCCGGCAGCAATCGCGGCACCGGACCCTCTCCGTCTCCAAGGGCAGGCCCACTGTGCGCACCGCAGGCACCGGTGATGAAGTCCGAGCCCAGCGGGTAGAGCGGGGCTCCGTCGCGTGGACCTAGATCGGCTTCCAGACCCGGGCAGGGTCCGCCTCCCTCCCAGGCCGTGCACCAGGCCCGATCTGCTCTCCGAGATGGCGCCGCACCTCGGACCATAAAAGCACCACGGAATGCGGCCACAAGCTCACCGCCGCCACTCCATGTTCGAACACCCCCGCTCCACGAATCTGAGCATTCCGGGGGGGAGAATCAGCTCATGTACGGTAGGATTAGGGCTTCAGGACGGCGGAGCTCACTTCGAGTGCGACCACTCAGCTCGCCATCTTGGCCACGCCCCCCCTAACATTCCTAAGTTTAAAGGTTTTTGTGTTAGTGGTGAACGCATCACTCTGTGATGGGGCTGTCTTGGAATTTTGCTGTTCCTGGTTTGTCCCGGACTGGTTCCCCTACCCTTCATTGTTTTTGGTTGGGGTTGTAGTTTTTCTACATGTTATCATGACATTTTTACATATGTTCTTTGTCTCCAAGGGGGGCTATCTCCGTACTGGCAGGGTTGCTGCTCAGGGGTGGGCTCTGTTCTTTATTCTTTCCCTGCCTTTGGGTACTGCAGTGCCTGGCACTGCTCTTTATGATGTTGTTGTTCCCTACCATTCCTTTTTCCACTTTTTCTGCTCTTTTGCCCACTGTTCCTATAATCTTGCAGTTTTGTCTGTTGGCTCCGCGTTGTGGCACGGAAAAGTTCTCAGAAGAAAACTGACATATGCGCGCCGGGGTGGGACTTATGTGACCTCGCTGAAGACACGTAGGTGGACAACGCCTGGGCAGAGTCGCGTGATGCCATTCCCACCGGCGCGCAGGGATGCTGTAGCAAAACGTTTTCCGGATCCAGTCTCACGCCTGGGGATAATTCAAAGGAATCTGGGGCTAGTATTGTCTCTACAAGATACATCTTTAATGTAGGTAAGTAACTCATACAACAGGAAGGGACCAGATCCAGACCACTGTCACAGGAGTCTCAAAAGATTTGGAAATAGAGGAGGAGCTACGCTACCAACTAAGATGGCCGCTTAGGCGCCCGGCTCCGCCGACCTCCGTTTCCAGCCGGATGATCCTGCAACTTATCCTGATGTTATGCCCGACCTCCAGGGAGATGACGCCTTGCTGAATCGTTTGGTTTGTTCCCCAGACCTTTTTCGCCAGAATTGACTGAGTTATGTCGTCTTTTGGATCCTGGCCTATCGCAGCTTGTAAGCCGGGGCCTCGAGTTTGAGCCCAGCCGGGACGTAGTTGAACAACGTCGGCCGTGTGACTACGACGGGGTCCGGTCTCGACAGTGGAAGTCTCCATGTCTGATTTAGATGGCTATCGACGTGGTTTTCTTGATGTCGTCGGATAATTGACCTGAGACGTCTGTGGAGGTTTGGGGACTCCTGCCCGGGGACCCGGTTAGACATCGCTGGGGTCCGCCGCGGTGGGGCCCTCATTCGCTGTCCAGGGCCATTTTGTCTACAGGACGCCCTCAGTTGCAATCCACTCCGCTCTATCATTGCCCCCCCCCCGGGAGGACCGGGCTCTTCGGCGACTGCCATTATGTTTGTGATCGGAAGAGCGGAGGCGGATCTGACGAATAAAGAGCCGACATTGCGGACCGTTTTGGCCGCCATCATGGAGCTGCAATCGCATATTGAATCGCAACTCGATAATATGCTTGCTGACGGGCCCGAAGTGGACTGTACGGGACCGGGCTCTGATCTTCTACTACGACTACCAATATCGACGGTTCCCGTGAGGTCTGGGATGACTAATGATGACCGCCCATGGCACAACGGTCTGGTGCAGAGTCGTATACAGACAGAGAGTAGTGTACTTGGCCCCCCGGAGAGTTGGTCGCAACCGCCATTGTCGTCGCATGGGGTACTTTCGCTTGGCCTCTTTATCCTGGAGTTTTCCGTCGGAACCGACTGGATTGCCACAACATCTCTGCCTCCCCCGTCTGCTTTGCCGCTTCCGCGGAGGGAACATCACTTGGACAGGGTGCCGATGATAGAGGGCCTATTGATGATCGTGGCTGGTAATGACTTTGTTTTTCGGGCTTTCTGTGGACTATCCTCTGCGGTACTCCTCTCGTATCCTGGACCTACAATGACTGCGGTGCTGCTGCCGGATGGTGTTTGCGTGCAGGATCGGAAGGGCCAAGGATGAGACTGCTTCGATGGGTTTGACTTTGGGGCCTTGGCGGACATGGGACTTGGATCTGGGTATTAGAGTGAGGTCGGGTGGGGTTTAGTGATTCCCCTGTATTTTTACTGTCATATCTCCTGGTATTATTTGAGCTATCGCAGGGGTGGTTGGTGTCCGGCTGGGGAGAAGGAGACCGGGTGCTCATACGCTTTCTCCTTCTCCACTTCTTCCTTCTTTTAGGGTCTTAGTTATTCGGAGTGCAGAGTGCATAGGGAGTGCAGAGTGCATAGGGAGTGCAGAGTGCATAGGGAGTGCAGAGTGCATAGGGAGTGCAGAGTGCATAGGGAGTGCAGAGTGCATAGGGAGTGCAGAGTGCATAGGGAGTGCAGAGTGCATAGGGAGTGCAGAATGCATAGGGAGTGCAGAGTGCATAGGGAGTGCAGAGTGCATAGGGAGTGCAGAGTGCATAGGGAGTGCAGAGTGCATAGGGAGTGCAGAGTGCATAGGGAGTGCAGAGTGCATAGGGAGTGCAGAGTGCATAGGGAGTGCAGAGTGCATAGGGAGTGCAGAGTGCATAGGGAGTGCAGAGTGCATAGGGAGTGCAGAGTGCATAGGGAGTGCATAGGGAGTGCAGAGTGCAGAGTGCATAGGGAGTGCAGAGTGCAGAGTGCAGAGTGCATAGGGAGTGCAGAGTGCAGAGTGCAGAGTGCATAGGGAGCGCAGAGTGCATAGGGAGCGCAGAGTGCATAGGGAGCGCAGAGTGCATAGGGAGCGCAGAGTGCATAGGGAGCGCAGAGTGCATAGGGAGCGCAGAGTGCATAGGGAGCGCAGAGTGTAGAGTGCATAGGGAGCGCAGAGTTACAATCTAACACACATAATTCCACTACACACCACATTAACACACTCCATAACACTTAGCAAAAATACATTACCATTTACAATGCCATTAGCTCAAACTCAAAAAATCCGTGCCCGATTGCATTTCTAATGCTTGTTATTAATGTTGGGAGGGTGGGCTTGATAATACGTCCTTGTTAATTCCCATAGAAGCCTATGTTCTGGTGTTAACATGGGCTTCTATGGGAAATAACAAGGCCGTATTATCAAGCTCATTATCGTTGTTTTATTGGCAGTTTCCTGCCAATAAAACGGCTATAATTTTAACACCGGTCCTTGATAATATGCACCAAAGTTTACTGGTGAAAAAAAAGAGCAATGGGCCATATTATCAACAAAAGGCGATACATTATCGCCGCTTTTATCGGCAGGAAACTGCAGATAAAGCGGCGATAATGGGCTTGATAATAGGCCCTTGTGAATAACCATAGCAGCGCAGGTTAACATCAGAATCTGGGCTGCTATGGGAATTTATAAGGGCCTATTATCAAGCCCATTATCGCCGCTTTATCGGCAGTTTCCTGCTGATAAAAGCGGCGATAATGTATCGCCTTTTGTTGATAATATGCCCCTTCATTTCTATTATAGTATGTAAAATTTTCCATTTTTTTTGTAGCAGTTGTACTCTACGCATGCGCAGCCTCGTTTCGAAGCCCACTTTTTTTCTTTTTCTTCAAGTTCAACAAGCAAACCTTTCTTTATTTTCAGAAAGTAAATTTGTCGCTTTCTTTTCCCGGGTCGTGTGCGTCATCCGCTGCTGTACTTTTGTAATATATTAATAATCATATTTTTTCTATATTTATTTGAAAGGCAGCGTTGAAGCGCCAAACGTTGATTACGTACTCCGTTCACCGCCATTTTAGTAGTTTTCACCGTCATTTTTATTATATCTGTTACTTAGAACTCAGTAGTTTTCAATCCTAGTCTTGAATATCTTACTATAGTATTTCAACATTATTTTTATTGTGGACCGTCATACCCCTCCCCCATAAAATAAAAGAAGTATGTAGTTTTTTAACGTAACTTTTATTACATCCATAAATATAAACGAAACTGAATTATAACTATAGTAGAAGCGACTAGAAAAATAACTTTAACAAACAATATTATAAACAAATTCTTAAATGGACTCCAAAAGATGTCCGATTGGTAATCTGCAAAACAAAAAAGAAAATTAGAGTTTAGAATTATGTAGATGTGAGTAAATGAGCTGAAGCATTACAAGTTTTGGTAATTCTATGGTTTTACGTGTGCAGTGTGCCTCGTACATTTCAGTTCTGTTATACTGCCGCGTTCAAGTGGTGTCTATATGGAAGTGCCTACTGCGTTACTGATGCCCGTTATGCTGACTTATTTCTAATGCATTGCTATGAAGGCTTTGTAGATCTAGGCCTCTGTGCTTACCGTTGTATAAACCTTGCGGCCAAACACTTCAGGCAGTTGAATTCACAACTTCTTTTGAACAATTCTTCTACACGTCCAAGCAGACAGCAGTGTCTATAAGTTTAAGAGAGAAAGAGAAATGATGTCACAGAGGGTGAGAGAGAGAAAGAGAGAGAAAACAACATTAAAACTGTGTCGCAGAGTCTGGAGTTGAGATTTTTTCTTGAAAAGTCAGACGTAGATTTACAAGCTCCTTGCGTCACTTTACCCATGTTAAAAGTGACTCAATAGTGGAGTAATAAGGTTGTGGATCTGTTTGTCAGACTGTTGTAACCTATCTGTTGTCACTGTTCGGAGGTAATTATAGATTTTACAGAGAAGCTGCTGTACACTACGCACTCTGGGCCATATTATCAAGCCTGGGCGACTAAATTATCGCCACTTTATCGGCAGGAAAGTGCCGCTAAAGTGGCGATAATGGGTTTGATAATATGCTCTATGGAATTCCATCGAAGCTCATGTTAGATGTCCTTCTCATCTAACATGAGCTTCGATTGGAATTGCATAGAGCATATTATCAAACCCATTATCGCCACTTTAGCGGTACTTTCCTGCCGATAAAGTGGCGATAATTTTGTTGCCAAGGATTGATAATATGGCCCTCTCTTCTTTCACAAATAAAGGTAACACTATAGTTTTACGAGTACAGTGTACCTGTAACATTTCACTTGTTATAGTGCTGCGTTCAAGTGGTGTCTATATGGAAGTGCCTACTGCGTTACTGACGCAAAAAATGGCATAACGGCATTGTAAATATGCCGATTTATTTCTAATGCATTGCTATGAAGGCATTGTATATGTAGGCTGCTGTGCTTACCTTGTATAAACAGTGCGGCCACCGGAGTTCACCACTCGACTTGAACTCTGCTTCTATACGTCAAAGTATATTCAATACGTTGCAGACAATTCCATTGCTGTTGCTCGATAGGCCGTGGTTGCTTCTGAAGGATGTTTGCTGAAGGGAACAAAAGGACATTTTGATTAGTCATCGTAAACTGAGTTGAGTGAATATATTCCGGACATTTCAGCGATTATAAAAACGTTACTGCTATTAGGAAAAAAGATTAAATATGTAAATTAATACATAAATTAATACATTATATCGGAGTGTGTTCGTCTAAAATATTAAGTCGCATTTTTGTCTGTAGTCGGCTACAACCCTTTGACTCCTTCTGATGCGTACTCAAGTGTCACTGCTCACCTTTTGTGGAAACGAGTTTCTTCATGATGTAGTCACGATCTTCAACAAAGAAGTCTCATACGTGTTGCCGAGTCTTGATACCTCTATGGCTCACGACATACTCGTGCTCCCATCATCATCGCAGGTTCTTCACCCGCTCAGTGCTTTGGGCACCACTAACTCAGTGACCAAAGAGGCCACACATGTGGTAGTGGACCCTTTGTTCGGTGCTTTGGGAACAACTCTAAAATGGCGTACAACACGTGCGCTTCGTCTTTTTTATAGATAGGGTCACGTGTGTAGTGAGTGATGCGCTGAATGGGTGTGGTGTGGGTGTATACCAGCCATGGGGGAGTGTGTGTGTCGATCTGACAACTAGACCTGCAACTAAGAAATCACTACAATGGAAGTTTGGGCCTTGTACTTTTGTTGTGTTTTCCTGGTAGCGTAAGAGTGGCCTTCTTTTTTCTAGGTGATGTTATAGAGTCACCATGTATGTGACCTATTTTGTGGCGCATTTTATTGTACAATGCGTTTGAAAAACTAGTTATGTTAGGGTGTTTTATAAATTAAACTGTGTACTCTGGTTACGGGTTTGTTGAGTGTAGAAGTATATATATTTTGTTTTCTATTTTGTATTCTATCATAATTGTGATGACTTTTCTGCTTTAGCGTGCAGTACTATATTATTTTATAAAATGTATAACAAACTGATGAAATCATGTTTGAAATTAGAATGGAAGCATGTAAGCTGTTCTCTGTGAGGAATAGCAATGCCGGCTCCCGCAGGAAGTGGGGAGCTGGCTGGGATCGTGGAGGCCTTGCAGCTGTTCCCATGGTCCGCAATGTTAGATTTGAGCCCCGGGGGATGGGGTGCTCAGAAATCCACACTGTAAGCTTCTTGAAGAGAGGTCTGGATGCACTATGAAGGTCTCTGTAAATGAAGTGGCAGTTTGAAAAGTGAAATTTTTTCTAAAATGGTGGACAACATGCAGTTTTGAAAAAAGAAAAGGATTGATTAGTTGTTCGAGAACATTCTGCACTAGTCAGTTAATCAGTCAGTCAGTCAGGATTCTTTATTCGAAGATTAAAAATCACCATAAAAGTACAAACATATAATATACACTCCTTTTAAAATACAATTAAACAAAATGAATCCTAACAGTTATACAAACAAAATCACAATATGTTAAAAAGAAGACATTACTAGCCGTTAAAAACCTATCATCGAAGTTTCACAGTTCCACCTCCCCTCTGGTTGCCCTTAATCGAACCGCTACTTTAATAAAATTAATTATACAGCACAATGTAAGGGGGTCGGTCGCTTGTTGCAGAAAGATCAAAGCCTCTTGAGCACATTTCATATTAGCTTGTTTTAAAATATCAACCAAAAATCCACGCCTAGACTCTGAATAAAATGAACATAACAGTACAAAATGAAGGGAATCCTGCGGAGACCTATTGTCGCAGCCGCAGGTTCCCTTCTGCTCAATTGTAGATGCATACCCTAGTGGTGACGCCAATAAATACAGTAAAAGATTGAGCCTAAAACGACTCATTAAAAACCTGTCCTGGGCATTGTGTATCAAGTATAAATAGGGTTCCATTCCTTCTGTGATCTTTACCAGGTTATAAGCACACACATTCTGCACTAAGCTACGATGAATGTTTCTGTGTTTTAAAAGGCTGATTTTTATTGGTTGAGAATAAGTGTTAGCAAAGAACGTTACATAAAATAAGTTGGTATATTCTCAAGTGAAGCATACTTGCTGTTTTAATTTTCAACAATGTATGATGAACTTTTCACCTGTGTGCTGAGTTAGGTGTTCCCTGAAGTGTTTCTATGGTAACTGGCAGATTGTGGAATGGAGGAAGGGTAGACAGTTTTGTCAGTTGGAAAGGGTGCAAAAGTTCAAGCAATATAAATGTGTTTTGTTTTGAATTTAATGTGGGAATAAATGTGATTTTTTATTTGTTTGTATATGTGTGTACATTGAGTGTGTAGTTTGATCGGAAAAGTTTGCTATTTGCTATAGGACTCCCTGATCCCGTAGGACTGCTTAGGGGGATTTACAATGATATCCAAGTTCAAAATCTTTGATAGCCTTTGTTGAGCTTTTGAGTTTTGATGGCCCTGGGGAGCACCGAATCCGAGGGTCGGCTCTTGTAGTGTTATAGGGTGCCTATTCGTGGGAGTCAGCTGTTTGCTATGGTTGGGCGAGACTTCTCTTTGAAGTAGGAAAGCAGATTGTTTTTCGTCTGAGAGAGCAGTATGTAAGGTAGTTTCTCTGACCAAAAGCAATTCCGGCTCCCGAATGATACAGGGAGCCGGCTGGTACCGTGGTGGATTTGGGGCTCTACCTACGGTCTTGAACGTTATATTTGAGTCTTGGTGGATGGGATGTCCGGTGATTGTAAAAAAAAATGAGTGATGTATGGTATTTTTTTTTTTACGCTATATTTATTGTGCGCGTACAGTGCGAATTTTGAAAGTTGTTCCATAAGCGTATGTAAGCAAGGAAAATGAATTAAAAATAAATCTTTTACAGATATTTATCAAGTTTATGTGTTTATATCTTTGTTGCTTGTAATGCAACGTTTTTGCTTTATTGGTACTTATAAGTAAGTGCTTATCCATAGTCTAAATTTGTTGAGGAGCAGTGTTTTATAAAGTGCTGAACTTTTGACCTCTGTAGACAGTTGACTTTTGCATGATCTGTTGGGGGTAGGGTGGAAAGTTATGTCAGTTGGAAAGGTTTGGAATGTTAAATCAAAAGAAATGTGTGTTTTGTTTTGAATTAATGTGTGCAGGATTTTAATTGGTTATTTATATGTATGTATGTGTAAAATGAGAGGGGAAAATGTTCCATTTGACGGTTCTGCTGCAAACACGGAACTAGAGAGATTCTGTACAAGAATATCCACTGTGTGAGTGGTATTCTTCTTAATCTACAAATCAATTTGAAAGGTGAGTTGATAAGTTGTATGGGAGTGTGTGCGGTGCATCTTTGTACATTAAGGAATTATGGGGTATATCAAGACAGGCAATAATATTATTGCCGCTTTATGGGTAGAAAACTGCCGATAAAGCGGCGATAATGTTATCGCCTGTCTTGATAATATGCCCCTTTATTCGTCCGTTAAACGTTTTATAGTAGTAAATGTATTTTGCTATAATACATGCTGTTATGTTTTTTTGTTTAATATCAGTTTGTGCGTCTCTGTACATTCAGGGATTATGGGCCATATTGTCAATAAAGGGCGATACATTATCGCCGCTTTTATCGGCAGGAAACTGTCGGTAAAGCGGTGATAATGGTCTTGATAATATGTCCTTGTGAATTGCCATAGAAGCCCAGTTTAAATCTGGAACCTGGGCTGCTATGGGAATTTACAAGGGCCTATTATCAAGCCCATTATCGCCGCTTTAGCGGCAGTTTCCTGCCGATAAAAGCCTTTACTGATAATATGGCACAGACGGGCATATTATCAAGGACCGGCGTTAAAATTATCGACGTTTTATGGGCAGGAAACTGCTGTTAAAACGGCGAAAATGGTCTTGATAATACGTCCTTGTTAATTCCCATAGAAGCTCATGTTCTGGTGTTAACATGGGCTTCTATGGGAATTAACAAGGGTGTATTATCAAGCCCAGACGCAGCCCGTGGAGGGAGTTGTGGTGGGACAGGCGGGGCAGGGTGGGGGGTGATAAACAACGGAATCTGGATGATTGTAGGTAAGTAAACAATTAAATTAATAAAACGAATTTCGGGCCATATTATCAACAACATAAGGCGATACATTATCGCCGGTTTTATCGGCAGGAAACTGCTGATAAAGCAGCGATAATGGCCTTGTAATATGCCCTTGTGATCCCCATAGCAGCCCAGGTTAACACCAGAACCTGGGCTGCTATGGGAATTTACAATGGCTTATGTTGTTGATAATATGCCCCTTGGTTCCGTGCCCTGCATCGCATTTTGCGATGCAGGGCGCACTAGGAAATTCGGGCCATATTATCAAGGACCGGTGTTAAAATTATTGCCGTTTTATCGTATTCGTAGCGTATGCTGAGAATGATTAGCAGTAGAAACTATGGTGCGATCACTCTCTCACTGTCAAATCAGAGCACAGGGCGCGCTATGAGAATAGTTAGAAGTGGTCACTTATTGGACCTGTGTGGCTTATTGTGCGATGTTAGCAGGCATCGCGTACATGATTACGGTAACTGAGCGTGTGGTTTGCTATATAAAAGTTGTGCTTACTCCTCTGTATGGGAAGCTGGATGTTTCCATATGGCTGTCGATTCCGACCTTGAAAGACCTTGAGAAGTCATCAGTGATGTCATGAGTGATGTCACTGACCATGTCATGAGTGATGTAATATGTGACGTCATCAGCAGTGCATTGCGGGTGCGCAAGTTATAGTTAGCTGAACTAACTATAACGGGGGAATTTCAATGGTTTTGTATGAGTGCAATGTCCAGCTAACTATAACATGTCTGAAACCTCTGGTTTTTTCAGTAAATTTGCAAGGTTTTTTAAATGCTAATTCCTAACTATAACATGTGTGAAACCTATGGTTTTTTCAGTGAATTTCTAAGGTTTTTTAAATGCTAATTCGTAACTATAACGTGTGAAACCTATGGTTCTTTCAGTGTATATATATATATATTCACTTAAAAAACCATAGGTTATAGACCATATATAGTTAGGAATTAGCATTTACAAAACCTTGAAAATTCACTGAAAAAACCATAGGTTATAGACCATATATAGTTAGGAATTAGCATTTAAAAAACCTTATTTTACTCACACAAAACCATTGAAATTCCATATATAGTTAGTTGCACTAACTATATATCGCGCACCTGCAATCCACTGCTGATCATGTCACATATTACATCATTCATGACATGGTCAGTGACATCACTGATGACATCACTGATGACATCTCAAATGACATCACTGATGACATCACTGATGACAACATCCAGTGACTGTATGTTTCTGTAAAGTTAAAATATATCTTACATATTGAAGAATGAGTGGATGTATAAGTGTCTGGATGAAGGATTTAGTAGGTGCGTGACTGACTGTATGAGTGAGTGATTAAATGTGTCTCACTGAATGCATGGGTTAGTGACTAAACTGTCTTAATTTGTGCATCATTATGTCTGTTGTTCTGTAAACTGCTGCATGTGTTGATCATTAGCTATACGAGAGGCTATATGTGTTATTAATTGCTTGCCCAAGTATTTCTATGGGAGATTGAGTTTGTGTGGGGGTGGCTGGAAGGTGTGTGACTCTATGCATAGATGTGTGAACAGTTTATTCACTAGGTGTATGAGTTCAAGAGTGCATGTGGAAACAGCTACATGGGCAGTTGACTGTGTGCATGAGTGTATTGATGAGTGAATGGATATCTCAATGCTACATGTCATAGTAAGTACATATGTAAAACACAGTACATGTGAGAGTTGGCATATATAAATAACTGTGCATGAGAGCCACCGAATGAGTGAGTGGTTGTATCGATCATTGTGAACTTGTATCAGGGATTGTATAAGAGAGTAAATATGTGTTAGTATATGTTTCAATAAGTAAGGTGTGTTTAACTGTATAGTTGAAGAAATGGAGATGAGATTGTTTCTTTGCATGACTGACTGGGTGTGTGAGTAACTCCATGGATGAGTGGAAGTGTGTGAGTGTCTGTATACACTGAGTGTATCTAAGGTTATATTAGAGTCTGAAGAGGTTTATCGTATTAGCACAAGAATGATGTCAAATGAGATGTCATCAGTGATGTCATCAGTGATGTCATTTGAGATGTCATCAGTGATGTCACTGACCATGTCATGAATGATGTAATATGTGACATGATCAGCAGTGGATTGCAGGTGCGCGATATATAGTTAGTGCAACTAACTATATATGGAATTTCAATGGTTTTGTGTGAGTAAAATAAGGTTTTTTAAATGCTAATTCCTAACTATATATGGTCTATAACCTATGGTTTTTTCAGTGAATTTTCAAGGTTTTGTAAATGCTAATTCCTAACTATATATGGTCTATAACCTATGGTTTTTTCAGTGAATTTCAATGGTTTTTTAATAGCAAATATCATAAGCTGTCGAATGTCAAGTACGTGGTAAGTGAAAACATTTTCGTGTTTATGCACACTGATCTGCTTTGAATGGTGCCCCCCCCCCCTCATTTCTATTAGGAGTACTCTCTCTTTGCAGATAGTGAAAGGTAGTTAACGCAGGTCTTTGCCCCCATTGTAATCCGTCGTGCCTGCTTCTCTCTCCATTTGATTGATTGTTATCCAAGTATTTACTGTTTTAGAATTAGTTCTCTTTGGTTCATTCTCTATTTACAAACAAACACAGAGTCGCAATACTCTGTTTAGTCTTTGCAGATAACGAAAAATCGTGTAAAAAAAAAAGAAAAGGAATCGAGCAAAATCAGTAGGCCACTAATGGGATCTCTTTTTGACCTCGCTAAAATAGAAACATTAGGAACAACCCCTCATGACAAATACAAAACTAGTGAGATGAACTGAACTCCACACAATGATGGCTGCAAAACAGCTCGGCTCCGCCACCCACCCCGCCCAAAATAACGATAAAGAACGGCTGCCATGATTGGTTGCGGAATGACCACGACGGAGCTACGAAATGGTGCTGCTCTCATGCTAACCCCAGCTTCAGTCTGAAACATCCAGAAACACTGTAGACTACCAATTCGATCAGTTCCGGTAGCGCCCCAATGTAACCCGGTAGAGAAGAACTAGCTCTCCCCTCTTTGACTGATGGTTCTTGTTGCCTGTCCCTTCTGTTGTCATTTAACAGAACTATTTAGCCTGCTGAAAGGGGTTGTGTTCCGACCGCTGGTTGGTGGAGACATTTTGACTATATTCTGTACCTGCGTTGTCGCGTAATGCGTCATATGACGCGCCGCGTTAGCGCATCCGGAAGTCATCCGGGGCGCGCAGCGCGTAACGTAAGCATAACAAGTCATGTGACTTGTTAATAAAACTTTTCATTGGTTCATTTTACTTTTCTTATTGTAATGATGAAAGGCTTGGTCATATGACCTAAAAATTACGCTTTTCATTACTTCCGAACATTATTTTTTCTTAAATATATGTTATAATGTTCCAGGCTAATGTACTTTCCCGGAAATTTTACAACTGTCCTGCAAGTAAAATATATTCTTTTTTCGAGAAAAAGAGCGTTTCTTCGTCCCATGACGGAGCCGTTGAGCAAAAGAGGGTCGACCTGCTGTCTTAGTCGCCGATACGCCTGAATATGAGATTCTTATCGATCACTTTATGTTGCAGGAATAGAAAACACAACAGCCCTTGACCATTTATCTTTACTGCGTTCCTTCGTATTATACCTTTTACCCTTCATGTAATTGGTCTGCTTGTTTTCACTTGCCTTTTAATGATTCTAAAACAGTCACTATTATTAAAAACTTTACCAATGTATATACTACTACCATGTTTTCTTTTAAAAACCTTTATTGAGAAAATTTCATTATACAAATACGAGCCTATAACCACGTGGGCCTGCCACAGAGCAAACTGTAATCGTATATGATGAATAGACATTTACACTGTAGAGGAACGTAACGGGCGGGCCATTAGGTTGCAAGAACTAAGGTGTCTAACAGTTACGGAATCGGTGGACGTACATTTTATAATTAAAATACGACAGGGCCAGTTACAATAAAATTATCTAGATATACATTTGCGGGCAAGTACCATGGGTGACGTTAATTCGAACTTTCAACAGTACAGTAATCAATAACACATCAGAACTTAATATCAATAGGGATGTCGAAATATTCAATCAATTCTCGTCCCCGCCCGCCATGTGCTTCAAAACTGCATACGTATCTCGTGATTTCAAGGTTCTGCAACCAGTACACAACAAGGAGTTACGAGTCCCATTTATTCTGGCGCCATTTTGGGCGAGGACGGGCAGGTCCAGGATATAGTCAAAATGTCTCTACCAACCATCGACTATGATGATGTTCATATGCTGTATTTATTAGAGTAACACTCATCTGTCCACATGAAATTAATTTGCCACAATCTAAACATGTCATTTTAATCTTTCCAAAGTTCTTCTAAATATTTGGGACCGTTTCCCTTGCCTCTGAAGCTCTCAGTGCCACTTCTTTGATGAATGTACTAGCAGGTCAGGGGTTCTCCTCCAAATCTCTCTTTTATGCAGCACTATAATTAATTGGTGCCACCTCTCCATATGACGATGCATGGTATAGTTACCACAACTATATTTTTTTTCGGTTCCTCTGGAGAGTTCATCGTGGCAGATGAAGCGTGTAACGTACCGGGCATTTACCTTTTTTTGCATGTACAGGAAAGGAAAAAAAAATCGAGCGTCCGAGTTCTAAGGTGTCCCAGGGCCATTTTGGTGGACCAGGCCCAAATCCAAAGAACAGCCATCTCACAGGCTAATGGGGCGACCCACGCCGAGTTTCAGCATTGTAGGATGACCACACAAGTACAGCAACTTGCTAGACATCACCTCGGTGCCATCCGGATCTCGGCGCCCCACTGCAGATGAAGTGCCTCTCAACTATGAAACCACCACGGTGACATCCGGATCTTGGCGCGTTGTGCTGCCTTCGGCCTATTCGCACATCGGTCCGCTACTGACGCCATCTCACAGGCTAATGGGGCGACCCACGCCGAGTTTCAGCATTGTAGGATGACCACACCAGTACAGCAACTTGCTAGACATCACCTCGGTGCCATCCGGATCTCGGCGCCCCACTGCAGATGAAGTGCCTCTCAACTATGAAACCACCACGGTGACATCCGGATCTTGGCGCGTTGTGCTGCCTTCGGCCTATTCGCACATCGGTCCGCTACTGACGCCATCTCACAGGCTAATGGGGCGACCCACGCCGAGTTTCAGCATTGTAGGATGACCACACCAGTACAGCAACTTGCTAGACATCACCTCGGTGCCATCCGGATCTCGGCGCCCCACTGCAGATGAAGTGCCTCTCAACTATGAAACCACCACGGTGACATCCGGATCTTGGCGCGTTGTGCTGCCTTCGGCCTATTCGCACATCGGTCCGCTACTGACGCCATCTCACAGGCTAATGGGGCGACCCACGCCGAGTTTCAGCATTGTAGGATGACCACACCAACTTGCTAGACATCACCTCAGTGCCATCCGAATCTTGGCATCTCAACGCCTAGTGGTATCTTCCATACAAAAAATATTGTTACGCTGCCTTTGGCCCCATTCGCACATCAGTCCGCAACTTAGACATCACCTCGGTGCCATCCGGATCTTGGCATCTCAGCGCCTTGTGGTGTCAGTCAGAAAATATTGTTGTGCTGCCTTCGGCCTATTCGCACATCGGTCCGCTACTGACGCCATCTCACAGGCCAACGGGGCGCCCCACGCCGACTTTCAACATTGTAGGATGGCCACAGAAGTGCGACAACTTACTAGACACCACCTCGGTGCCATCCGGATCTTGGCGCGTTGTGCTGCCTTCGGCCTATTCGCACATCGGTCCGCTACTGACGCAAACTCACAGGCCAACGGGGCGCCCCACGCCGACTTTCAGCATTGTAGGATGGCCACACCAGTGCGGCAACTTGCTACACACCACCTCGGTGCCATCCGGATCTTGGCGCGTAGTGAAGCTGCAGCAGCTGCAAATAAGCTTCAGACAGTGTTACAACCGCTGCTCAGAACTCTCAACTATGACACCACCTCGGTGCCATCCGGATCTTGGCGCGTTGTATTGCCTTCGGCCTATTCGCACATCGGTCCGCTACTGACGCCGCCTCACGTGCCAACGTATTTTCTCCGCATTTTATACCCTATGCCGCATAACAGGTCATGTGACTTGTTTATAAAACTTTTCATTGGTTCATTTTACTTTTGGTTTCCGAATGATGGAAGGCTTGATCATATGACCTAAAAACAACACTTTTCATTGGATGAAAACTTTTTTTTTCCCCCAAACGATGAAAGCCCCACCTTGTTTCTGGATGTTTCAGACTAAACTGGCGTCAGCATGAGAGCACCACCATCTCGTAGCTCCGTCGTGGTCATTCCGCGAGCAATCATGGCAGCCGCTCCCCACCAGAAGCCTGCAGGAGTCGGGGCCCCCAAAACTTTTGATGAATTCTCAAGGCGGAGGGGACGCTTTCGAGAATGGGGTCCAAGACCTAGCAGACAAGCATCCGATTTCCAAGGTGTCCCAGGGCCATTTCAGTGGACCACGCCCAAAAAGGAAAGAGCCTGCCGCCATTTTGAGAGTCCTGTGGCAGCCGCCTATCGCTGCACCGCAAGAGTGGGCGCAACTCAGCTGAATGGCGGATTTTGACACAGTGGACCAAAAGCGGACGGAATGGCAACTGAAACGGTAAAGGGGCGCCCCACTAAAACAGATGAGACTCCACCTGGAGAGGCCCGTTCACGCCGCCTCCCCCGGGGCGCTCCACGCCGTTATTCGGAGCAGCATTGTAGGATACCAAAACCAGTGCGGCAACTTACTGGACATCACCTTGGTGCCATCGTTCTGCTGCCTTGGAACTATTCGCACAACAGTTTGCTACTGATGACCCACCCCCCGCGACGCCCCACGCCGTTATTTGCTGGGTGGCAACTTACTAGACATCACTTTCGTGTCATCTAGATTTCGGCGCGTTCTGCTGCCTTGGAACTATTCGCACAACAGTTTGCTACTGATGACCCACCCCCCGCGACGCCCCACGCCGGAAATCTGGACGTTGTGCTGCGTTGGGACTATTCGCACAGCCGACCGCTACTTCGTTGTTTTTCTCTAAAAATGTTTATATGTTATTACTATTTTTGTTTTCTTGTATATATTTATAAATTATTAAAGTTTTATAATCTTACTACTTTGTCGGAGTGCTATATATTTTTAATGTGACACATAATTGTAAAAACTTTGATGTACAAAGAGTCATCCCTGGAATCTTCCGCTTCACGCTCGGTCCCCTCCCCAATCACAATACAGGATGGTTTTCAGATAATAGCAACGCTTCTGCTGTGACGGATCTCATCGAGTGTGGGCCTTGATCTACTATAACTCCTTTGAAGAGGGGTGATTCTTTACAGCTGTGGCCATAAACTACATCTGCAGGGCTAGCTGATAGCCTAGGACCGGCCTGGACAATCGGACACAGAGGAAAAGGAGTGTCAGAGGGTGCGGTAGTGAATAGGGCGAAAGGGAGGTGTCGGGCGGGCACAGGGTGTGATTCTCAGGGAAGAGCAGCGCAGATGGGGGGAGGTTTATTACCCATGCATAAGACAGAGAGCGGGGGTGACCACTGCCTGGGTGAGATGCTTGCGAGGGTGGGGAGCCATGCTAAGGATCGACAGCGTGCACAGAGTGGGTCTGGTCAAGGCATCTAAAATGGCTGCCGTGCACGACAAAAGTGTGGCATTTGAAAAAAGACAAGATGGCGCACACAATGTTTTTCAACAATTCCTGATTTCCTTCGAATCGAACGTTAACAGACGTTGGGGCATATTACCAAAGTTAAGCGATATTTATCCCTAACGATGCATTGCAAAGATTTTTTTACCGTCAGAAATTATCGCAGATAAACCTTGCTATTATCAAGGTTTATCGCAAATACGATAAAAAACGAGCGCAATGCATTAATATCGCTGAAAACTCCGCGATATTCATGCATTACCGAGCTAATGCTCTTAGCCATGTTATCCACCTCCCATTGGATAACATGGCTAAGAACTGCTCAGGGCAGCTGTTACTTTTTGGAGATATTCGCGCTTATCTCGAATATTTCCAAAAGTTGATAATAGGAGATAGCGATGTTAGCGACTGTTTCCAGTCGCTAACATCTTGGCATGCCCACTTTGCATGTCATTAGTGATAAATATCACTCACATGCAAAGTGGGACCCAAGATGGTCGCTATCTCCTACTAGCCGTCGCTAACTGGTGTTAGCAACAGCTAGGTAATACAGATATAATTTTATCTCCGCGAAGCGGAGCGCTGTTACAGATATATATCTTGTTTTTGAACGTTAATTTCTCAAAATGCACTGAAGCACATATATTGAGACATAGCAAAGGCACATCGGGCTACCAGTCCCTAATATTTTACCAAGTTTCGTGCAAATCCATTCAGCCGTTCGATTATTATTATTATTTTTTTTTTTTGCCCCGCGGGGCCCTTTTAAAACCTCCACATCAAACCTAGGGGGTCAGCGAGGATCTACTATGCCCCCTTATGGTCATTTGCCCCTTCGCTTTGGCCTCCTCTTGTCTCTCGATCCTACCGAGAGACAAGATGGCGGCCGCTACGTACTGTTTGGAATGTTTACAGACACCGGAGAGCCAATCAGCTTCGCTTCGCAAAGCTCCGTAACGCGAAAAGTACGCGAAGCGGTGCGCTGTTACAGATATATATTTTTTTTGAACGTTAATTTCTCAAAATCCACTGAAGCACATATATTGAGACCTAGCAAAGGCACATCGGGCTACCAGTCCCTACAATTTTGCCAAGTTTCGTGCAAATCCATTCAGCCGTTCGATTATTATTATTATTATTTTTTTTTGCCCCGCGGGGCCCTTTTAAAACCTCCACATCAAACCTAGGGGGTCAGCGAGGATCTACTATGCCCCCTTATAGTTATTTCCCCCTTTGTTTTGACCTCCTCTTGTCTCTCGATCCTACCGAGAGACAAGATGGCGGCCGCTACGGACTGTTTGGAATGTTGACAGACGCCGGAGAACCAATCAGCTTCGCTTCACAAAGCTCCGTTGCGCGAAAAGTCCGCGAACCAGTGCGCTGCCCGGTCCGCTGTTACAGATATATATCTTTTTTTAAACGTTAATTTCTCAAAATCCACTGGAGCACATATATTGAGACCTACAAAAGGCACATCGGGCTACCAGTCCCTACAATTTTGCCAAGTTTCGTGCAAATCCATTCAGCCGTTCGGGCTAAAAGTGAGGCCAACCGCCCTATGGAAAACTCAATGTTAAAAACACGTTTTGGGACCCCCCTTTTTTCTCGGCCCCCACTGGACGAACCCCCCCCAAATTTTTAAGGGCTGCTCAGAAACAAAATGTGCCATTTTCCTGAAAATTTCAGCCAATTCCGTCCACAAACGCCAAAGTTATTAGACATAGAATTTTCAAAAAACCCATAGAGAAAAAATCCTAACTATATATACCTACTGGCGACCGCCAGTAGGTAATATATATATATATATTAATATATATATATATATATATATATATATATATATTCCACTCTCCCCCAGCATGCAGAGGAATTGAGCACACACAGGACTCCAGGTAAAGTGTACAGTTCCTTCTTTATTTTGGCGTTAGCATGACGCGTTTCTTTTTGGGTAAAAACTTCTTCTGATGCTGCCAAGGAAATTGCAAGTGCGTCTGTCGCCCTCTTCTGAACAGGATACCTCGCTCCGATATATATATAAAGAGTGTTGTGGAAAAGCCTTATAAATCAGAGTCTAATTTATAGAAAGCAACTAAATCCATCCGTTCATTGAGTCCTTTGGGGTTTACAGAGTCTAAGAAATTAAGCCAGTATGTCTCTCTTTGCAAAAGAAATTGTGTGTTGTCTCGTCCCTGTTTTATTGGTACTTGTTCAAGGATTAAAAATCCTAATTGGCTACTGTTATGATGTAACTCTTGTGTTCATTCAAACGTACCCTGATTTTGCGCTCAGTCTTTCTCACATACACTAGCCCGCATGGGCATTTCAATATGTATATACCATTCTGGCTGTTGCATGTTGCTGTCACTCTTAACTTGATTGTTGTTTCTGGATTTGGATGCCGTGTAGTATTCCCTTTGATAATAGAATTGCAGTTAACGCAGTTCATGCAGGTACTGTTCCACGAAAAATGTCTTCCTTTTTTTCAATGGATTTGGTTAGTATTTGTTTAAGATTTCTAGTCTGTAAGTAAGCAAATTTAGGTTGTAATTCAAAAATGCCTTTGAAATCCAATTCTGTACTCAAAATTGGCCAGTACGTAATATGGTACTTTTGATTGTGTGACTGCGGGTAGAATATTTAGACACAAATACAGATCTTTCTTTAGGATCCATGCATTTTAACAAACTCTCACGTGTCTTTTTTTCAACTTTAACGATGGCTTCTTGCAATATATGTTCCGTGTAACCCCTATCTCTGAATTTTTCAATGCACGTGGTCATGCTCTCCTTATATAGGTCATCATTGGATGAAATTCTTTTTAACCTGAGTAGTTGAGAATATGGTGTTTCATCCATTTTTCTTAATTTAATATGTGGTCTAATTCGAATATGTGCATGAAGAGATTGGCACGTCGCAATTACCCATTGATGTTCCCGAAGATTGAATGTAGAAATTATCCTGCCATTTGAAATAACCGTGGAAGAGGGTGAAATGTAACAACTCCATTAAAAACACTTTTAGTTGTTCATCTTTTTCAAAATTGATTAGAAATGATTCCACTGCAGAGATACCCTAGTTGTGTGGGATCGAAGTATATAATGATTTAACATCAACGGTGCAAAGTAAGGTAGCCGGAGTAATATTGATTTTTATGGATTACAGAAGGTTCAAAAAGTCTGTGGTATCTTTTATGTAGGTGGACATGATTTATACAAGTGGCTGAAGGTGTTTTTCCAAGTATTTACCAATGGTTTTGTGTATAGCATTGATGGTAGATACAATTGGCCAGAACGGAGGTCTGGTGGGATGTTTGTGTATTTTGGGAACCATGTATATGTAAGGTACGGGCGGGTTGTTTTTAATGAGGTAGGTCTTGTCCTCTCTCGTTATAGTACCTTTATCCAAAGCGTCATCCACAATCTTGGAGAGCATTTTAAGAAATTCGTTGGTTGGCTCAAATGACAACTTCATGGAAATATTGATATCCTCGACAAGTTCCTGAACATTCTCCATATAATAATTGGTGTCCATGTAACCATGGCACCTTCTTTATCCACTTGACAAATTGTTACCTCTGAGTACGATGCGATTTGTTCAAGTATTTGTCTTTCTTTTTGTGTGATGTTATAAGTTTTAGGTTTAGTTTGTCTAAAAATGGTACGTAGATCCTTTTGTACAATTGTCTCAAATGCATCTAGCACTTTATGACTTATAGGAGCGGTGAATGTGCTTTTGTTCCATAATCCTTGTTAGACCTGTCAGCCCTAGGGTGGTCTTAGCCCGTTTTTGGGCCCTTTGCCTTGTTTTTTCCACCATCTTTTTTTGTTGGCCCTAGGTCTCTGGGCGCCTTACCACTGCCAATCAGTGCTGAGGTGCAGGGGCTCTCTCCTAACAACATGGCTGCCACAGGCCCCTGCTACTATAGAGTGGCCTTTTTAGACACGCACTAGTAGTCAGGAGCAGGCTGGGACATTAGGATTCAGTAGCACTGCCATCCCACCTTTTCTGCCCATAGTCTAGAATGTGGAAGCTCCTGGAAGGAGCTCTTGGGGAGGGGTTACACTTTGCCGCCTTTAGAGAGTGGTCACCTGACCTAGGGGTATAAGGGGAAAGGCGGGAAACCTGCCTGTCAGTTTGGGCTTCACTGGACCTGGGGGAACCTCTGCAGGAGTTTAGGCGGTTGGGCCTAGGGGAGGAACCTACACCACTGGAACTGACTGGGCCTAGGCACTGCTTTCTAAGTTAGGTGAGGGACTCTGCCAACCCACTGATCTGGCCCAGCGCTGGGGAACCCAGGGAACCACCTCCAGTGAGCCAAGGGAACCATCCTACCTCTGAGCCACCAACTCAACCCCCCTTCTTCCCCCTCCCAAGAAACTACACCAGAAGGGTGCTGACACCATCCAGCGCCACAAGGAAACACTTACCTGATGTAAGGACTGCTGGGGGATCAACCAGGTAACAGCGCTGCACCATCCAAGCGCTTCACTGCCAGAACTGTGCCCCCCTGTGCTGTCCTGCCTAAGCTGTCTTGCCCTGGACTGCCCAGACTGGGTTCTACCTGAACTGCTTTTCCCAAGGCGCTCCGCTGCTCAAAGCGCTATTGCCAGCATCGCAGCTGCAAGAGGCTGCTTTTGTGTCCCACCACATTGTATTGTTCCAAGCGATGTGCCTTCTAAGTGCTGAGCCCCTGAGAACGCTGTGCCTTCAAGCGCTGACCTACTGAGAGACTGCCTTTGTGTCAGGCAACGCTGTGCCCCAGAAAGCGCTGTTGCCCATCCTAGCGCTGTGCCCTTCCAATCGCGTGTGCGGAGAGTGCTGTGTCCGATCACCGCCGCAGCCTGGAGTTACCTGTGCTGTCCTGGGACACCATTGGGTAGTACTTCGGGCCTGTACCACACCGTGGCGGCCCAGGCGCCCCATTCGCGAAGGCTCCGCTGCTGCCTCCGTCCTCACAGCAGCCCCCGGAGCCAGGAGAGGGCCGCCGCAGTGCCGAGGAAGGCCACGCTGGGCCTGGGAAGCTCCGGTCCCACCATCACGTGACGAGGCATCGGCCGCATCACAGGCCACGCCCCGCCAACGCCGCGCAGCCGCGCTGCTATTGGCGGCTGCGGGCGCGCCCTCCGCAACAGCATCCTGATTGGTTCACGGGCCCGGGAAGGAACGGCAGGCCCGGGACCAGCTTGCAGCATCAGAGAGGGGGCTCCCAGGCAAGAGAGAGACCCCGATCAGCCCCAGACCCACCAGGAGCCCGCAGAAATAGTCGAGGAGCTGCGGGGATCCCGCTTAGCCTGCATGGGCTCCTGCACTATGAAAGAGGCCAGGACTCGAGGTAAACACCCCCGGGGGAGGGTCAGAGACCGCGGAGGCGGCGGGGCTGCAGAGGAGCCTGTGTAGGTAGTGACCTTAGACTGCCTTAGACTGCCGCTGGGCCCTGTTGGCCCTTATTAGCTTTACAAAGGCCCCTGAATTGGGCTTAAGACTGCCTTGGATCCTGTTGTGCTGGGCCCGAGTTAACCCTTTTACTGGGAACTGTTCACGCTAGTATGGCCCCAGTTGGGACATGTGAAGCATGATTTTTGATGTGCCATTTGAGAAGGGGTTCATGTGTTTGAATGATCCTTATGCCTAGGAAACGTGTTACCCTGAAGGGTTCTATGAAATGTTGCCTGATGGTGTACCTATGCCTATACAATGAAATGTTGCCTGATGAATTGATGCTTAGTTCATGATAATGAATTACTTACCTGCAATGAGACAAGCCTAGATAAAAGAATCTTGTTTTAAACGACTAGCCGGTGTGGTGTCATTTTATTGCGAGTGCTTCCCTGTCTCAGTGTGAGTGTGTGCTGCACTTCGGCTTTACACCTAGCTTTCGGGGGCCTTCCCGCTCGCACCAAACTACCGCAGTGGAATTGGTGACCCCAGTTCTTACAATCTTAGTAAGGTGTTAGTGTTTAAACGAGGATTCTCTTCTACAACATCGGTAAAAAAAAAATTCAATCTCAGTGAGCGCATGAATTTGTACAAACTGATTTCTGATTCTAATACATTCGAATGGTAAGTCGGTACATAAGAAGAACCTTTTTTCAGTCTATTAATTTGAAAGTCAGTAAATCTATGTTTAGAAATATTGATAACTAAAGTCTCTGGCAACTCTCCTCAATAACTGTTTTACCTCTGGCTCTGTCCCGGCCTCCTTTAAGACTGCCATAATTCTCCCCATTCTAAAAAAAACAGGGGCTGACCCTTCCTCCCCGGCAAATTATCGCCCTATATCCCTTCTCCCTTATTTGGGAAAGGTAGCAGAGTCCCATGTCACCCAGGTGCTCAGCTCCTTTATAGAGAACAGTGACCACCTTTCACTCTGCCAGGCGGGCTTCCGCCCCCGTCACTCTACGGAAAAGGTGGTCATTTCAGTTATGGACCAACTCAGGGAGGGACTCGATACCAACATCCCCCAGGCTCTGGTCCTTCTCGATCTGTCCGCCGCTTTTGACACGGTAGACCATTCCATTCTTTTGTCCCGTGTCAAGGCGGCGGGCATAGGGGGACAGGCCCTAGCCTGGATAGGTTCCTTCCTGGAAGGCCGTACCCAGGCGGTCCACCTAGCCGAATTTTCGGCCCCACCAAGTAGGGTGAAATGTGGTGTCCCCCAGGGCTCTTCTCTTTCCCCCCTTTTATTTAACCTTTATATTTTCCCACTTCAACAAATGGAGGTCTCAGTGTATAACTATGCTGATGACCTCCAACTCATTTTTAATTTCTCCTCCCCCTCATTAGCCACCTCCAGCTTCCAGTCCGTCTTGCTGTTTATCCGGGATTGGATGAACGCCCATCATCTCAAATCAACCCGGATAAAACAGAGCTGATTCTGACTGGAGGCAGTGGCAATCCCTGGTCGCCCTCCTTCTGGCCCTCTTCTTTTGGCCTTCCTCCCACTCCTTCTCACTCGGTTAAGACCCTTGGCATCACACTCAACCATCACCTGTTCTGTTGTCTCTTCTTGTTTTTTTACCTTACGTATTATCAGGAAAGTATCCCGGTTTTTCTCTCCTCCTGCACTCAAGCTAATTGTAATGGCCATGGTCTTATCTAAGATCGATTATGGGAACATCATTTATAATGGTGCTCCCACTTATGCACTTCAACGCCTCCAGCTGGTGCAGAACCAGGCAGCTCTCCTGGTGCATGGCCTATCGAAATATTATCACTCTTCCCCCCCTTCTGTCGGCCCTTAACTGGCTCCCAATTAAGCAAAGAGCTCTTTTTAAACTTGGTTGCCTTACTTTTCAGCCCGGGCGGGCACTGCCCCCGCTTTTATCAATTCTGCCATCACTAACTATAGCCCTGCTAGAGACTTACGTTCCTCCACCCAATCTTTATTAGTTATCCCCCGCTTCAAGAAAAAACGATCCGGTGGCCAGAAATTTTCGGTACTTGCACCTACTTTCTGGAACTCCCTCCCCCTCCCCCTCCCTCTCAGATCCTCCCCTTCCTACACAGAATTTCGTAAAGCCCTTAAGAATTTTTTGTTCCAGCAAGCTTTTAGCCGATAGCCCCCGATATCTTCCTCAGATTTGTAATCCTACAGCGCCAAGAAACTGCCTAGTGATTGTGCGCTCTACAAATTGTTAAAAATTCAAAATTCAAATTCTGGCTCCTTGTGCCTTTTGCTACTGGTTGTTGCTTTGTTTTTTGTGTTCTTCCTCCTGACTCATCTGGTGGTCTTTGGCCTTTCTCTAAAAAAGGCCTGTCATTGGTATTTCCTGATGTAGATGGACTTTCCTTGTCTGGTCTCTGAATATCTTGTCCTCTGGGCTGTAAGCCTCTAGGTTGCTCATCGTCAGAAGATGAAGCATCTGTATCCGAGAATCATCCAGTGTTAAATCTCTCTTGTCTCCTCTCGGCATAGATGTCTGCCCAGTTATAAACTCCTCCCAGTTTGTAATTGATTGTGTCTCTTTTCAATTTTCAAATGTTTCTTTCATTAATTTCCTTAGTGTACACTTCAAGTTGTTTATTTAGATCATCCAGTGTTTCATCCCAATTTTCTTTGGACACTTTTTCTGTTAATTCCTGTTTTAACTGATGAATTTCTTTGTTCAGATCTTCCAACAATTTTGATAACTCTTCAATGATAAGTAATATGAGGTCTAGGGAACATTTGTTTACGATTGCCTGCCATTTTTCCTGAAATCGGGTGTTGTTCTTTCATAGTGTGGATTTTAGAGCGATTCTTAATCCTCTAGGGATTCGCTGTACTTTATGGTACTTGATAAAGGTACTTGAATGGAGATGTTGGTTGATTGCTTTCTTAGAAATGTATAACAGCTGTTTAATATTTAATTGTATAGAACTGGTACTTGTACTTCTGCTCTCCATTTCTTCTACTAGAGAATAAATCCGTTGAGTTTCCTCACTCGTAAATACAAAAGCTTCTGCTCTGTGTTCTGTGAGGTTGGCAAATTCTTCATAAGACATTGCTGCAGGTGTGTCGTCTGTTAACTCAGAAACAAAATGATAAGTAGACAAGCAATAGCACTCTTTTTGGTCTAAGTTTATCACTTGTTTAAAAAGGTACGTGGTGCAGGTTGGATGATCCTCCTGAGTATGAGGATGAAACAATGTCTGAAAGCGCTGTCCTCACGGTCTGAGGGGCGTCTCCAACTTGCACTTGTTAAAGAAGGGTAAATAAGCCCCTGATGAAGGGCCACCGCCCGAAATGCATTGGGCATACAAACAAATATTGTGACATAAAGTGAGGATTACTGTGATGTTCGCATCAAGATTGAGATAATCAAGGGAAACATGTTAACTCATTAAAGTGTGTTGAGCAGAACCTTTTGTGAATTGGATGATTTATTTACCCTTCTTTAACGAGTGCAAGTTGGAGACACCCCTCAGACTGTGAGGACATCACTTTCAGACATTGTTTCATCCTCATACCCAGGAGGAACACCTAGACTGCACCACCTACCTTTTAAACAAGTGATAAACTTAGACCAAAAAGAGTGCGCTCATCTATGCTATTGCTTGTTGTAAAGATAGGAATCTTGCATCATATTTTTCCATTGTGGTTTTTGGCATGGGAGTATATGATGGGAAGCATTTCCCATCTTTATGATTCCTTGATGGATGTATGGCCTGTGTTTGACACCGTCATCCACTATGCTTGCAGTTCAAGTTGCTACAATTAGGAATAACACCAGGGGCCGTAATATGGAAAGTTCCCTCGGTGAGAGTGCGCCTATTCTATAGTACGGCTTCCGTTGTGCTTACAATAACTTCTCGGGCTAGATGAAATCCTAAGTCAATGCTAGGAGATGCCGTTGTATATCAGTGTTTATAATATATTGATGACTTAGTGATGTTGTGACTGGCCTGCAACATCAGCAAGCTAGCTTTGCTATTTACTCCAAAGCAAATGAGATGTCACTCAATTTAGCTAAACATTCCAAGTGTTCTTTTGGGCTGTAAGAGTGGGCCACGTCATTGGCACAAGAAGCTGTGGGGTTTCTGGTACACAAGGAGTATAAATGTTGGGGCACTCTCCACAAGTCCTCTCTCTTTGTCTATTCTTAGGAAAATTAGTTGAAGTGATGCTTTCGCCACAATGAGTGTCCTTAATAAATGTATGAAAACTTACAGAGAGGCCTTTCCACTGCCCCTTTGGTTAAGGGATATAAAAGTGAGAATCTTCCCAAAGGCCATTCACCTATCAGCCTTGGATCAGACCCCAATTCGAAGACTGTTAAAGGTAAATGCTGAAGAGATGCAGGACACACTTGCTGTAGAGTGGTTAAAGCCCTCCACCTTGAGCTGGGTCTCCGATCATTATTTCTGTGGCAGACACCAAAATTCTCTGCTTTTTATATATATTAAGGTTTGCCTTGACTGTTCATCCTCCTCCAAGGTGTATTATTAAACAATGCTTTAACATATACATAGTGGGGGCTTTGGCTCCACTCATAGGAACATTAATCACTTACCTTATGCTATTGGCTATTTGGTGCATAATTCCGCCTCCTAAGGAATGCTTGCATAGCAATGCATGAGAGGCTATTTTACCTCTTGAATGTATACTGGATCATCACACATTAAATTCATTATTGCACAGATGCACTGCACACAGAAAACTATGTTTTTTTCTTTTGTGTTTTTCACTATAGAAAACTTTTCTTTAAAAAGGTTTAGTCAAGCCTCAAAATGTAAGCTAAACTCAATGGCTTTTCAATGGTTCCTTTGAAGGAGATGGACATCTAGTTGGGAGCACATACTTTAAACAAGATCTGAAAAAAAGTCCGGATTAGGCAAAAATCTTCCCCTGGATTTGGCTAATTGTAGTAAAAAATTACATGACTTTGCACAATTTACGACTTGATTTATGAAATTTCCACTTGCAAAAAGTGGTTGCAAACTGTGCACCGACTTTTTAAGAATGAAAAGGAATATTGTGAAGTGATCTATGTAACAATAGATTGTTTCTGAAAATTCCAAATTATAGTGGGACACAATCTGATCTACGTGATCAGTATTCATGAGGTAGGTAATAAATTGCAACTTGCTATAAACGGATGCAATCACAGGGATGGTGGCCTGCTGGGGTCAGCAGACCATGATGTTTGTGATAGCGTTTAAAAAAAAATCAACCCTTTTATAAAATACAGCCCGTCTTCCTTAACCCCTTAGCTGTTGAGGCTTTCCCTACGCCCAGAGAAGAGCCCTTTTTTTTGCTTTTTAAATTACTTAGCGTTTATGACTCCATATTATTTTCTTTTACATAAGATAGCCATGTCAAATGTTTTTCCAACATCATGGGATTTCTAGAGGTGCACATGATTTGTGTATTCCCGTGGAGAGTACTGAGAAAATAACCAAAATATAGCTAAATTTAGGTTTTTTGAGGAAAATTGAAAAAAGTGCTATGGAAAAACATTTCTGGTCTCTTTTTTTTCCAAATAAGACATCAACAACATGTTTGCTGTGCTAAAATCATTATCTTTGCAGCTTTCAGGAACAAGAAGAGCTGTGAAAAAAAATCTTTTTTTAACCAGTGTTTTGGATTTTTTCCAAGAGCTAATTTTTCCCAATTTGTATGCTTTCAATGTACTTCCAGGTTGTGGAGGAAACCGGTTTGAAACCCATGAGTGGTACCAGAGAGCTATTCATTTCCAGAAAATAGGCAACATTCTAAATTCAACAAGGGGTCATTTGTGTAGATCTTTCAAGGTTTTCCCAAATAAATAACCAATGGAAAAAAAAAAATATGAAAGATGACTAGGAAAAAACAGTCATTTGTGACAACGTTTTCATCTGTAACTTCTTGTCACGATGACTGAAATACAAAAGATAACACCGGTACGTCCACTAAACCCTTCTGCTCACAGGTATAAAGAGGGTTTGTAGATTCTCCAAGAACTTAAGGTACCCTGAACCAACAACTAAGCTACAATTTACAGTGGGTTTTCACTGTGTACCTAGAATAGAGCAATTAATTTGGTGAAATGTGAGAGTGTAAAATGTGTATAAATTCTTGCATGTGAATCAGAGGGCGTTTTGCAAACTATCTTATTTCTTCCACACTGGTTTACATTCAGAAGGCCCTAATGAAAAGAAATCCAATTGGTGATAACAAATATTCCACTATTCCGTGATCTCACATGTCAATAAAAATAGTACCCTACTTGTGTGTGGACCTTGCACCTACGACACAATACACCCCAAAATGTGACTAGAAGGCATCATATTTTACCAAGCAGAGTTGCTGCAAAGTTTGGGACATAGCTCAGCCGCCACCTAGGAAGACCTATCATACCCAGACATTTCTGAAAACTAGACACCTAGGAGTGTTCAGTGTAGTGTAACTTCTGAGGTTCTAACTAGGGGATTTATTTCAGAAGCCCTTGCAAACTTCAAAGTGTGCCCGCCGTACACACATTTGTCTCTCATTAATGTGAGGAGGGAAAGTTCTGAAATCTGGATGGATCCATGAATTTCCTATCATTCTCCACATCTCCTGATAAAAATGGTACCTCACTTGTGTGAGTGAGCCTTGCGCCCATAGCAGGACTAGGCACAAAACGCATCATGGACAGAATACATTTTTCCAATGAAAACTTACCCTTTTAAAAAAGAATTTGAGTAGCTGTGGATTTTGAGCCCTAGCTCAGCCGGCAACTATGTAAACTTACCAGATCTGCACATTGCTGGAGACTAGACACCCAGGAACGTCCAGGGTGGCATGAGTTGAATGGCTCTCGCCTGGTAATTTTACCCCAAAGCCCTTGCAAAACCTCAACCTTTGACTAAAACACACATTTTCCTCACATTTCTGTGACAGAAAGTCGGTAATCTGCAGGGAGCCACAGATTTACCACCACCAGCATTCTCCCAAGTCTCCCGATAAAAACAGCGCCCAATTTGTGTGGGTGAGCCAAGAGACCATGAAACAAAAGACCCTAAAGAGCTGCATAAAGAAATCAGCAGTAGCTGCAGTATTTGGAGCAATGCTCAGCCGCCACCTGTGGAAACCTACTAGTCACAGACCTTTTTAAAAGTTAGATACTCAGAGGATTCCAGGGTCGTGTGCCTTACATTGATTCCAAGATGTATTACGCGCAATGCCCTGCAAACCTCAAACTTAGCCCAAATCACACATTTTCCTTAAATTTTTGTGAATTAGCAGGAAGCCACAAAATGTCTACCACTCAGTGTTACCCCACTTGTCCCAATAAAAACGCTGCCCCACTTGTGTGAACAGCTTTTCAGATTTTCAGCGTCTGCCACATGAGTCGCTATATTTGAAGGCCCCCACACCTATCATTTGCCGGTGCTTTTTCCCAGCCTTGGGGCGGAATCTTGTGGTTATCATCAGTCGACTCCACATTTATGTCCTGACCTATTTACTCCAATATGGTGTTTCTTCCCTTCATAATGGTTGCTACCATAATTTTTTGTCTTGATAATGACCCTAGATAAATCACTCTCTATTGGGTCGAAAAGTCGACAAATGAACTGGTGGACTGACATGATTTATCACGATGCACACATTGTACTCTCGTCGTGAGTCATGTTGAAAAATCATAACTTTATCAGCTCCTAGTAACACATGTATATATATTTTTTATGTACAGCACCAATACACAACATTTCACAATTGTCACAATTCACTTTCACTGCATTGTTTTTAGAGCACCTGTAATGTGATATGATATGTTGAAAGGAACATTATAAAATTAACTGTAGAATTCTATTTTATTATTTCAAAATCACAATACTTTTCCTATGAGGTTTAGGCTTTAAAGCATCTCCCGAAAAAAACCATTGTCTTTATTCTGCATTTAAAAGCCCAGGCTCCCAGGGCTACAAGGCGGCCCTAAAATAATTTGTTCATCTGCTTGTGTGGCTGGGCCTAGTGCCCGCGACAGGAACTGATCAAACTTAGGTCAATGGGGGTCCTCTGTGAGGTCTGACACAACTGCACATTACCATGCAATAAGGATGCGGTTGCTGATGCGCTGTCACTATTTTTCATTTTGCTTAAAACTTGCACTAATGCATATTAAATATATTCATATCTGAAGTGTGATTTCTTTGTTACAATTGACCCTAGTTAATGATTCTCTCATTACGTTAGCCACAGAGTGTGTAGGCGTCAGTTAAACAACTCAGGTTAACATTTAAAAATGCATTTTGGCTGCTGCTGCTTACGTTTTCTCTAGTTTCAGGAGCAAAGCAATAGTAGTTATAGTTGTTGCAATTATTGTAGTTTCTGTGAGAATTGTTTAGTAATGTAAGTTTCACTGAAGACTAAATATTGTGTTCCTTGCACCTGTGCTGGGGACGGTATGTATGACCGCGATGCATTATCCTGTACGAGATTCCTCCTCAAGGCTGTGCAGCTGTGAGCTTTCTATTGTGCGAGGACTGGGAAGAAGGGTGAAGACATGTTATAGGAAAATCATGGATTTTTGATTGGTCTCAACCTCTTGGGAATTGTTGGGGGAAACAACCTTTACCATGCAATGCTTTTACAATGAAAGGTAAGAGTATTTAAGGTAAGTGTATCTATGTATGTAAGTATATATATATTCACTGAAAAAACCATAGGTTATAGACCATATATAGTTAGGAATTAGCATTTAGAAAACCTTATTTTACTCACACAAAACCATTGAAATTCCATATATAGTTAGTTGCACTAACTATATATCGCGCACCCGCAATCCACTGCTGATGATGTCACATATTACATCATTCATGACATGGTCAGTGACATCACTGATGACATCACTGATGACATCTCAAATGACATCACTGATGACATCATCTAGTGTCTGTGTGTTTTTGTAAAGTTTAAATACGTTTTACATATTGAAGAATGACTGGATGTATGGAAGACTGAGTGTGTGTGTGGCTGGCTGGGAGGTGTGTGACTCTGTGCATATCAATGTGTACTTGTATCAGTGATTGTATAAGAGAGTAAGTATGTGTTAGTATATGTGTGAAAAGTATGGTGTTCTGTGTTTAACTATAGATGAGGAAATCGAAGTGTGATTGATTCTTCACAGGACTGACTAGGTGTATGAGTGCATATGATAGTGTTCTAATAATAACTGACTGTATGTATGAGTAATTGTATGGGTGAATGAGTGAATGTGTGTGTAGACGTACGAATCAGTGAGTGCGTATGTAGTAACTGGTATTGGTGTGTCATGATGTCATCAGTGATGTCATTTGAGATGTCATCAGTGATGTCATTTCAGATGTCATTAGTGATGTCATCAGTGATGTCACTGAAGTATGGTGTTCTGTGTTTAACTGTATAGATGAAGACATGGAAGTGTGATTGATTCTTTACAGGACTGACTTGGTGTGTGAGTAACTCCATGGATGAGTGACAGTGTGTGACTGTCTGCATAGGTGTATGAGTGCATATGATAGTGTTGTAATAATAAGTGACTGTATGTATGAGTTATTGTATGGGTGAATGAGTGAATGTGTGTGTAGACGTAGGAATCAGTGAGTGCGTATGTAGTAACTGGTATTGGTGTGTCATGATGTCATCAGTGATGTCATCAGTGATGTCATTTGAGATGTCATCAGTGATGTCATCAGTGATGTCACTGACCATGTCATGAATGATGTAATATGTGACATCATCAGCAGTGGATTGCGGGTGCGCGATATATAGTTAGTGCAACTAACTATATATGGAATTTCAATGGTTTTGTGTGAGTAAAATAAGGTTTTCTAAATGCTAATTCCTAACTATATATGGTCTATAACCTATGGTTTTTTCAGTGAATTTTCAAGGTTTTGTAAATGCTAATTCCTAAGTATATATGGTCTATAACCTATGGTTTTTTCAGTGAATTTCATTGGTTTTTTAACAGCTAATATCTGTAGCTGTAAAATGTATTCTTCTTTAAATCCAAAAATATATTTTATATGTTTATGAATAATTTTTTTTTTACCACCTGCAAACAAACCATTTCCCTCCTGAGGCGGAAAGCCGGGAGGTCTCTCCTCTTTTCTTTTGCCACCTGTTTTTACTCTGTGTTTGTGACTTTGCATTTTTAAACATTGTGTGCAATTACGTGAGCGCGCCTGATTCACGAGCGTGCTGCTCAGACTGAGACTTCCTAGCGCTGCTAAGCGCTTCGCCTGCTCCCTTCTCCTTACCAGGGATTTCAGACCGCCCTCGGCCGAGTATTGACGCCGAGGGCTGGGATCTGTTTGGGGCCGCCATCTTGGGGGTAGGACTCTCCGCCCTCGCGCTCTAGTAGCGCTACAAAAGGGAATCCTGCCTGTTAGTCAGGGATTACCACCTGCAAACAAACCATTTCCCTCCTGAGGCGGAAAGCCGGGAGGTCTCTCCTCTTTTCTTTTGCCACCTGTTTTTACTCTGTGTTTGTGACTTTGCATTTTTAAACATTGTGTGCAATTACGTGAGCGCGCCTGATTCACGAGCGTGCTGCTCAGACTGAGACTTCCTAGCGCTGCTAAGCGCTTCGCCTGCTCCCTTCTCCTTACCAGGGATTTCAGACCGCCCTCGGCCGAGTATTGACGCCGAGGGCTGGGATCTGTTTGGGGCCGCCATCTTGGGGGTAGGACTCTCCGCCCTCGCGCTCTAGTAGCGCTACAAAAGGGAATCCTGCCTGTTAGTCAGGGATTACCACCTGCAAACAAACCATTTCCCTCCTGAGGCGGAAAGCCGGGAGGTCTCTCCTCTTTTCTTTTGCCACCTGTTTTTACTCTGTGTTTGTGACTTTGCATTTTTAAACATTGTGTGCAATTACGTGAGCGCGCCTGATTCACGAGCGTGCTGCTCAGACTGAGACTTCCTAGCGCTGCTAAGCGCTTCGCCTGCTCCCTTCTCCTTACCAGGGATTTCAGACCGCCCTCGGCCGAGTATTGACGCCGAGGGCTGGGATCTGTTTGGGGCCGCCATCTTGGGGGTAGGACTCTCCGCCCTCGCGCTCTAGTAGCGCTACATAAAGCTCCTCTTTCCCTCCGCGCAGCGGACGCGTACTGCGGACGCGCCTGATCTGCGCCTGAGTCGCGCCAGAGTCCTGCCCGTCTGCGCCCGTCAGCGTCCCGGAGGCGTGAGGCGTGGCAGGACCCCTTGGTTTATCTCCTTTCCTCTCCCAGCATTATTATGTTGTCGTATACATCCAAGGAGCTCCACTCTTTGCGCTCTGTGGAAGCCTCTTGCTTCTCAGTCTTCCCGGGGCGCTACAGGGGTAAATATAAATGTCCAGGCTGTAAGTGGCATCCTACTAGGGTTCTCCCTACTACCCCCCTCACGAAGGATTGTAGCATTATTCACCCTTGCTTACTCCTTAATACCAGGTCGCTGCCCAGACATACTCAGGAGATTTATGATGTCCTCTCAACGAACAACCCTACCTGCCTTATGCTCACTGAGACTTGGTTATATGAATCATCGCAACCGGATATTGCGGCTGCTATTCCACCTGAATACATCATATATCGACAAGATAGAGCTAAGGGAAGAGGGGGAGGCGTTGCCCTTGTTGTAAAGAAATCCTCTACGTGTGCTGTTGTGCCCACGCAGATTATCACGGGTTCCGAATCTCTCGCTTTTACCCTCTCCCTATCACCTCAGCAAGCTGTGAAGGGCCTTCTAGTATATCGGCCTCCGGGCCCTGTGGGGTCCTTTTTTGAGGACCTCCAGCAGGTCCTAGCCACACTTGTTCTTAGATCAGAACATTGTCTCTTGGCGGGAGATTTTAACTTCCATATGGAAGATCGGCAGGCTAAGGATGTTGTGAAGCTATTAGATATCACATCTGCCCTGGGGCTGCTCCCCTATCTTTCCGGCCCGACCCATGACAAAGGCCACACATTAGACCAGGTCTTTTCTACCTCACCAATTACGGTCACTGCACTCGTGCCTGTATTGTGGTCTGATCATCATCTCGCTCATTTCCAAATATCTGGCACTGAGAAACCATCTATCAGAGCCCCCAGGCAACTGGGAAGGAACTACAGGGCGTATCATCAGGTCTCCCCTGACATGTTATCTCAGGCCCTGGTGAATCGTCCTTTCTCCGTCACGGGGGATCTGGAGCTCGATCTAGAGACCCTGCAGTCATGGCTCTTAGCTAGAGTGAATGAACTAGCGCCTGCACAGCCCCCTAGATCAGACACCAAACGATCTTCGGCCCCGTGGTTCACGGCAGAGGTCGCTCAATCCCGCAGACAGTGTAAAGCCGCTGAACGTGCATGGAGGGCCTTTTATGACGGGGAGGCTAAAGAGACCTATAAGGCCATGATGAAATCATATCATGCTTTAATCTTACAGGCTAAGAAGTGTTACTTTGCTAGGAAAATTGAGGAAGCAGCCAACTCCTGCAAGGAAATCTTTCAGATCGTACGCGAATTCACTACTTCCCGCTCGATCTCGGACCAGGAGGCTCCAGATGAGAGCTGGGCGAATACCATTGCTAATTTTTTTACAACTAAAATTAGACAGATTCAGGAGTCCTTCTCTCCGAGACTGGCAGGGGAACATTTGACTCTGTCTAATGAGATAGCACACCAGCCTATCTCTGGCCCGGCCCTTCTGGACTTTCCGCCCCTCACAATGGCTTCATCTCTAGCTCTGATGAGGAACCTGAAATCTGGCTCACCTTGTGATCCTTGCCCGGCAAAATTTTTAGCCAGAATGGCTGATGTTGTTAATCCATTAGCCAATCCTATTCTGAATCTTTCTTTGAGTCAGGGATTTCTGCCACCTTCCTGGAAACAGGCTATGGTGATTCCCCTTCTTAAAAAGCCCAATCTTGCCCCAGAGGTTCCATCCAACTATCGGCCTATTTCGCTCCTTCCAGCACTGACTAAAATCCTGGAGAAGCACGTTCATAGCGTGCTTTCCAACTTCCTGGAATCTTATGAGCTTCTTCATGCGTCTCAATCGGGCTTTCGATCCAACCTAAGCACTGAGACGGCGCTTCTGGAAGTGTCAGAGATTATAAAGGAGGTGCTGGATGACGGAGGCAGGGTGATGTTAGTCATGTTAGACTTGTCGGCGGCTTTCGACACCGTCCCCCATGAGGATCTCCTCATAAGACTTCATGACATCGGTATTGGGGGGACGGTGCTGAACTGGTTTTGTTCCTTCTTAGCCAAGCGCCGGCAAACGGTCTGGGTCCCTCCTGGATCTGCCGAAATGCCGCCATTGGGAGTCGGAGTTCCCCAGGGCTCAGTGCTGAGCCCAACTCTATTTAACATCCTCATGACCCCTCTGGCGACTTTGGTGGAGTCCTTCGGGGCCCAGATCGTCTCATATGCTGACGACACCCAGCTTCTTTTCACCTGCCGTAAGAGCGAAGAATTCGATGGGGAAAGTATCCGTGAGTGCCTTGGGGCTGTTTTTAACTGGTTCCATCTGAACAGCCTCAAGTGTAACTCGGATAAATCTGAGATACTTTTCTTTGGATGTCCTCTGGAACCGAACTGGCATGATTGGTGGCCTGTTGACATGTTCCCTCCGGCTCAGGCGTCCATCTGGGCTAAGAACCTGGGAATTAAAATTGATAATGGGCTAACGCTTAATTCCCAGGTGGCTACCCTTACTGGAACCTGTTTCGGCATCCTTCGGATGCTTCGAAAGTTTTTTCCTCTTTTGTCCCAGGAACACCGGAGAATAATTGTACAGGCCCTCATCGGATCCAGATTGGATTACGCCAACATTCTGTACTTGGGCCTCCCAGAATACCTTTTACAGCGCCTGCAGGTGACCCAGAACGCGGCAGCACGAGCAATTTTTGGATTGCATCGTCGCGCCAGTGCCTCAAACCTGCTGCAATCCCTCCATTGGCTTCCCATACGGAAGAGGATAAAGTTTAAGGCTCTGACATTAGCTCACAAGGCACTGCATGCCACGGGTGCTAAATACCTACAGAAAAGGTTGGCTTTTTACCGGCCGACGCGATCTTTAAGATCGGAGTCTTTGGCCCTGGCCGCGATCCCGCGTATAAAGAGGGCACGCCTGGGAGGGCGATCTTTTAGATACCTGGCCCCTCAGTTGTGGAACTCCCTTCCCTTGTCGTTGCGGTCCACGTCCAATCTGTTGGCCTTTAGAAAGGATCTTAAGACCTGGTTATTCTCGAACTAGATTTCTTCTGTCTCCTTCCTCTGTGCTTCCTGTCTGTTGTTATGTTTTTTAGCTTCCTTTTCTGGGTCTGGAGCATAAAAGCGCCGGGACACTCCTTTGGAGTAGCTGTTGCGCTATACAAGACCCATATATAACATAACATAACATAACAAATATTTTTTTTTCTTCGTTCCCGCTTCGCGAATCGGGAAGCTTCCCGTTAGCTGACCTTGATGCCGCGAAATAGACCGCGAGCCGGTAAACGTTTCTTTACCGCAAGTGCCGCGTTAGAAAACAACATCGTGACGCCTCCCGTCCGCATGACGTTTCACGTTGTCGCGTGATACGTCATATGACGTGCTACGTTAGCGAACTGGTACGCGAAGCGAGTCGCAAAGCGCAGGTTTCTGGAAGCAAACCGGGAGGCCCTGCAAAGCGCTTAACGTAAACACAGCAAGTCATGTGACTTGGTAATAACACTTTTCATTGGTTCATTTCACTTTTGGTTTCCTAATGATGTAAGACTAGGTCATATAATCTAAAATGAACACTTTTGATTGGTTGAGAACTCTTGTTTTTCCCAAATGATGAAAATCCCTCCTTCTTTCCTCACTCTGACTTTCATCATTGTGAGAGGAAGACCTATTTTGCTTGTTGGAAAATGGCTTCATTGGTAGCTTCAGCTGGTGGACCCCCACCACCTCCACCACATCCAAGGAAGAGTGGACCACCTGCTCAAGTTATAATTCAGCAAGAAGAGGAAGAAGAGGAAGACGAGGAAGAGCAGGAAGAGAGGCAGTTTTTGCCTGAGGAACCCAGGACGTCTCACCGGAAAGAAAACTTCATTTGGCAATTTTTTAAAATTCCCAAAGGTCAGAAAAAAGTAAATGCAAGATACGTAACTTGCCTTATATGTCAAGATAGACTGTCCAGAGGAACCGAGAAAAAATACAGTTTCGGAAACTACACAATGCATCGCCATATGACTAGGTGGCATCCTAACAACTACAGTGCTGCACAGTTTCGGAACGACCTAGATAATCTCCCTATTATGGCCAGAAGATCTGTTGTACCGGAAGTAACGGGACCAGAGGGCAGGGAGATGGTGCCAAATATACAAATGAGATTTGGTGAAGTAAAACACATCTGCGTATTTTGCGATGGATTCATTTGCTACGGAGAAAGAAGCATCACTCTGATCAACAGAGCTATTGACTATCATATGCAAGTTTGTACGAAACGCCCAAAATAATAAATACTTTTTTTTTGTTTTGTTGCTCCTGTTGAGCCCTTTACAATGAATCGTTTTCATTGCCCCCTCCAAGAAAAACCCCAAAAAATATATAACTGTTCAGAAAAATTCAAAAAAAGTAAAAAAATGTTCTGAAAAATAATAAAAAAAATATAAAACAACAAAAACAATAAAAAAAAGTTCTTTTCAGAACTACCTCCCCGTTATTAAAAAATTGGTACAATATTTGGAACTGTGCCAACCTCTATTTCTCTTAGTTCGCTTCCCAGTTCGCTCGCCGGTACGCGAACCGGAAGCGAACCAAAAACAGTAAGTATAAGGGAAGGAAACAGACACTTATGTTAAAAGAAAGACAGCTATAGGGGAGTAAACTAGAGATACTATTACCCGTAATCCACTGCTGATGATGTCACATATCACATCATTCATGACATGCTCAGTGACATCATCAGCAGAGGATTGCGGGTTTTTTGGCAACGTGCCTTATCCATGGTTTAATAACGCTGCCTTTTGCTTTATATAAGTTTTCAAATTGTATGAAATATATACCAATAGGTCGTTATGAACCTTTAGGTAGTGCTTTTCTTCATGAGGTCTGGTCGCTTCCATACACATACAGATGTTTCAAAGATGATCAAGAAGTTTATCTGAATGGAGAGGAATGCACTGAGACGCCAGATCATTCACTAATGTGTAGGCACATACAGTTACACGGTTCATGCAACAAACACCGACCAAATATGGCTTGCGTGTTGCAAGGCACGCCAGTTCCTGCTATCATCCCCACGTTCAAGTTGTTGGAAAATGGTAGTTATTTGATGCTCAATAATGAAGATTGTTCTGAGTTAATTAAAAGTATTCCTTTTATCGTAACAGTAAGTGAACGGGTTATTTGCTGCAGAAATGTTCTATTTTCTCCCACACATGAACATAGGGAGTTTTCAATCTGGCCACAAATACCAACCTTGGGAGAGATTTCAACGGCATGGCAAGAATAAGAGCTCTTTTGTCTCAGAGAGAGGTGGCCTTGAGTTCGGCCCGTGAAACTTTCGTGCTTCACATAGCGAACACCCGTACAGAGGTGCAGACCCTTTTCAATTCAGATTTGCCTTTCAATTTCAGCAAGATGGTTCGGACTATCTTTAACGCATCCTCCACAAAGGCCCTGGCGCACTTTTTTAAAGTTGTTACCAGTGGTCTCGTGACTTCATTTGAGAAAATCTTTGGAGTCATCCCTGCTTTCTTTCATTCTATTTTCTCCACTCTGCTTCGTGGATTGGCATTTTTACTTGCATTACCAGCGGAAGCTCTTGTGCTTTTTTACATTTTTAAATATGGATGTCCCTCCTATGCAACCTCCCACCCTGCAGCTGCTGACACTGTTCCGCAATCGCATGCTAGAATATTATGGCACAATGCCGTTGGCGATATTAAGCACGGCATATGGATTATCTTTTCGATTCTCCTACTTCACCTGTGTCCAGCCTGTATTTCACTGCCTGACCTGTGATTTCGATTGGGCCATTGATTTGTGTCTCTGCGGACCGGTTTCTCCTGACGTCGACTTTAATCAGCTGATGACTCCTATCATTACTCACGAGTTGGTTTGTCCTGGCGAAAGGATTATGGCTGTGGCATTGATGCATGGACTAATTGGTCCCTGGAATTTATTGGCGGCAGCACAGTCTTTCTTGGAACAGAGCTTTCTTGAAAACCCACCGAGCTGTCCTCTGATGGTGATAGAGGATCCGGTGCTGGGAGAGCACGTATGTTCTTTTCCGCTTTTAAATTGGATGGCTGAACTGTTTTCGGATGAAGACGGTGACTTCCTATTGGAGGCTGTTGCAGCTTATTTTGCATACACAGTTATGTCATAGACCTTTTTCATGTTTGATATGCTGAGTACTAGCATTTCATTGACAATTCATTGACTTATTTGTCAAGTTTTTATTATTTACCTTGCCTATTGGCTTAAGACTCGATAAAGTACTTGGCTGTTTTATTTTTCTTTAGCATTAAATTTTCCTAGTTTTTAATGCTTTACCTTGCGGACCGTCCACATATAAACTTGCAATCTGCTCTCATGAGATGGCACTTCTATTATCTTATTCAGTTCGTTTCCGGATCATGGGGAGGTGTCATCTAGGTCCTGGATATCTTTACACCGTGTTAAGTTAGCATGGGCTCATTACCGGTTTAAACGCCATTTTTCCTTTTTTGCAACTTCTGCACACGACACTTAGTTGTTGCTTTAGCTTTCCACCTAGTAGTTCATCGTGGTTTACATGAGAATAATATGTTATTGCTCTACTATCTGCTTTGCTTGTTAAACTATATCTGTACAGCGAGTGCTAAAGTTTCAAGAACAACACGATACAGAATTGTTATGAGGTCTGATCTCCACGACTTCATACTCATAACATAAGTGCAACTTCTGCCAATTCTGGGCATGAGGCGGGTTTTATATTGCTTTGCCGAACACACATACACAACAGTTGATGCGGTTCACATGAAGAGAGAGCTGGTGTATGCTGATGTGATTCCTTCAAATCTAAGACACTAAAGTATGGGCACGCCCTAAACCAACACAAAGAGACCTTCTTAGCAAATAATATAATATGTGTATTAGGGAGGGTGAGATATAAGCAGCCGCGGGCCGTGGAGGGAGTTACGGTGAGGCAGGGAGGCGGGGAGGGGGAGAAGCAGGGTGGAGCCCTCTCTACCCTGCCCCTCCCCCTCCCGCCTCCCTGCCCCACCGTAACTCCCTCCACGGCCCGCGGCTGCTTATAAGTGTTGCTAACTCTTATTCATTTACAGCATGTTAACATACTGTCACCATTCGCTTTTTATGTACTAGTAACTATGCTGGTAATTTTGCTACTGATAATATGTGTACTTGTATTCTCCACCCTGCTTCTCCCCCTCCCCGCCTCACCGTAACTCCCTCCATGGCCCGCGGCTGCTTATAAGTGTTGCTAACTCTTATTCATTTACAGCATGTTAACATACTATCACCATTCGCTTTTTATGTACTAGTAACTATGCTGGTAATTTTGCTACTGATAATATGTGTACTTGTATTATCTAAGATACTACGCCTGAGAAGACGGCATTAGTAAATAAACATTTCAAATACACGTGTTCTTCTTAACTCCATGTTCTGGTTTCTAAGAAATATATAACGACCGACTGTTCATGAGTTCCACGTATCCTGCGGTACTATAAGTTCATATTCTGGATTGTCTAAACATTGAGAGTTTGTTATATCCAATGTGACACTGTACCTAGCTTGCTAAGGAGTTTTTGATTACTAACGTGAGTTTTGGGACACCCTAATTCGCCGAGGTTCCAATCCTCTGTCCACAGTTCTGTGTGAGAACAGAAACCCTGCGACAGGGGCACCCCCGACCCTTGCTGGAGCTTCATCACACTTGCGATACAACTCCAGCAATGCGCCACCTTTACGGCACAGATACATCACGCATCTGTGCTGTTTTTGCCCCATGATGCGCCGCATTGTAAATGCAGCACACCATAGGTGACGGAACAGCGGCACAGAATGACTAACACATCCCTGGTGATGCGCCAGTCATCATAAATGTATCCCTATGCTTCTTATCTTGTTAGAGATGAACCGCCATATGTATCATCAAAGTTTTTTGCATTTCCTAAATAGCGAACTTTAAGGAATAAATAGCGATTCTTTACCATTCCTAGTTTGCGATTAGCTATTTGCTAATTACAAATTACCCATTCATTTCCTTCATTTCCATAGGGCGGTTGGACTCACTTTTAGCTCGAACGGCTGAATGGATTTCCACGAAACTTGGCAAAATTGTAGGGACTGGTAGCCCGATGTGCCTTTGCTATGTCTCAAGATATATGCTCCAGTGGTTTTTACGAAAATTAACTTTGAAAAATATATATTGGGCTACATTGGCCTATATATATGTTGGAGCCCAAATGTAGCCCAATGTAGCCCAATGAAGCCCAATGTAGCCCAATGTAGCCCAAAGATGGCCGCCAGACACACAAAAAAACAAATGTAGCCCAAATATCAGCCAGATGTAGCCCAACTATAGCCCAGTGACAGAATGACCAATCAGCTTCGCAAACCTCCGTTACGCGAAGCGGAGCGCTGTTACAGATATATATCTTTTTTTTGAACGTTAATTTCTCAAAATCCACTGGAGCACATATATTGAGACCTAGCAAAGGCACATCGGGCTACCAGTCCCTAATATTTTGCCAAGTTTCGTGCAAATCCATTCAGCCGTTCGATTATTATTATTATTATTTTTTTTGCCCCGCGGGGCCCTTTTAAAACCTCCACATCAAACCTAGGGGGTCAGCGAGGATCAACTATGCCCCCTTATGGTTATTTCCCCCTTTGTTTTGGCCTCCTCTTGTCTCTCGATCCTACCGAGAGACAAGATGGCGGCCGCTACGGACTTTTTGGAATGTTGACAAACGCCAGAGAACCAATCAGCTTCGCTTCACAAAGCTCCGTTGCGCGAAAAGTACGCGTCCTGGGACGCTGCCCGGTCCGCTGTTACAGATATATATCTTTTTTTAAACGTTAATTTCTCAAAATCCACTGGAGCACATATATTGAGACCTACAAAAGGCACATCGGGCTACCAGTCCCTACAATTTTGCCAAGTTTCGTGCAAATCCATTCAGCCGTTCGGGCTAAAAGTGAGGCCAACCGCCCTATGGAAAACTCAATGTTATAAACACGTTTTGGGACCCCCCTTTTTTCTCGGCCCCCCCTTGACGAACCCCCCCCAAATTTTCAAGGGCTGCTCAGAAACAAAATGTGCCATTTTCCTGAAAATTTCAGCCAATTCCGTCCACAAACGCCAAAGTTATTAGACATAGAATTTTCAAAAATCCCATAGAGAAAAAATCCTAACTATATATACCTACTGGCGACCGCCAGTAGGTTTGGCGTTTGTGGACGGAATTGGACGGAATTGGCTGAAATTGTCAGGAAAATTGAACATTTTGTTTCTGAGCAGACCCTGAAAATTTGGGGGGGGTTCGTCAAGGGGGGGCCGAGAAAAAAGGGGGGTCCCAAAAACGTTTTTCCCATGTTAATTTCCATAGGGCGGTTGGCCTCACTTTTAGCCCGAACGGCTGAATGGATTTGCACGAAACTTGCCAAAATTGTAGGGACTGGTAGCCCAATGTGCCTTTGCTAGGTCTCAATATATGTGCTCCAGTGGATTTTGAGAAATTAACGTTCAAAAAAATATATATATCTGTAAGCGCGCTCCGGGCAGCGCCCCGGTTCGCGTACCTGACGCGTAACGGGACTTTGCGAAGCGAAGCTGATTGGCTCTCCGGTGTCTGTCAACATTGTAAACAGTCCGGAGCGGCCGCCATCTTGTCTCTCGGTAGGATCGAGAGACAAGAGGAGGCCAAAACAAAGGGGGAAATGATCATAAGGGGGCATAGTAGATCCTCCCTGACCCCCTAGGTTTGATGTGGAGGCTTTAAAAGGGCCCCGCGGGGCAAAAAAAATAAAAAAAAGTGTTTTGTTTTTTTGCGTGGGGAGCGCCCGGTACGCGCACCGGGAACGGTCTGGGGAGCGTACTATAAGGAAAAAAGAATGATAGACTATGATATTTTGAAATATTGTATGTTTATTGATTGTTCTTTTTGTTTTTTTTTTGTTTTTTTTTTATTTAAGTAGCAGTATTTATGATTATTAAATATACATTTATTTTTGGGATTGTGCACAGTATACTATAAGTCTGACTTTACATTATAATCAATTTGGTACTAGTTTATGAATTACATATAAAAATGATTAAAGACTCAAACAATTTTTTAATATTAAATATAATTTTATTTTTCTGATTCTTTTTCAAAATTTAATAGAACGTCTAACATTTGACTGTCCGATATGTCTTCTTTTTGACTGAACATAACTTCCCACATTTGACCGTCCTCATATTGAAGTAAGAAATCCACAGATTCTACACATTGTAGAAGTTCATGGTCTCGTGATTCATCCATGAATTCCAAGTCAATGGGTTCAATGATTTCCTCATTGTTCATGTCTAGGACAATTTCAAAGGAAACGTTCTGTTCTCCTTCCATTTTTGTGCTGAAATGTGCATAAAAAATAAATATATCAGTAGAGATAGGGCACTGTTGGGTTTAAGTTCAGACGGGTACTTTTGAGGCGTGAAGTAGTACTATTAAAAAGTGCCTGTGAAAAAGCCTAAGTAAATTCATAATTATACCACAGAAACCTAAATCAATCCATAATTATAATAAACAAGCCTTTCTCAATGTCTAACTCTTACAGAGGGATAGTATATAACTATCTGAAAATGTTTTCAAATTTATAAAATAACATCTTACACAAGTTTAAGTTGTGAGTGAAAATGATCTTGCAATGTAGTTCAGGAAGTAGTAGTCAAAATGGCTGTGTTTCTCTCTCTTTTTTTTAATATATATTCAGGTACATAACCAATCAAATGTCAGGTAAAAAAAATTGAAAATGAAAGTAACATTTTAATTGGTTGTCAATTCCAACACTTCAGATGTGTTTTGTGAAGTAATTTACCTCAGGGTATTTAGAGAGGTCTACAGGCTAAATGGCTAAATGGAATTTCAATCAAATTTGTGAAAATGGTAGGGATTGGTATGTAGTATGAGCTAATCTATATTTGGTGAAAGTGTCTCCAGTCGTTTTTCTGTAAATTACTTTCCCACCTTTTTAATGGAGCGCTTCCCGGTGAGCGCCCCGGTACGCGAACCGGCAGCGTTACGGGAGTCCTCCATTTTGTATTACGGTAGAATTGAGATACAAGATGGAGGGCAAAAAATGTTCAGAATGGGTAGAAGGGGGCACGGTAGACGTATCCTGACCCCCTAGGTTTTCTGAGGGTGGCTGAGGAGGTCCATATGTGCGAAAAAGAAACATTTTTTTTTAATTTTCGCGCGGTTAGCGTCCGGTGCGCGTACCCGGTAGCGCTCCAGGAAGCGTAAATTGTGAAAATTAGTAAAAAAAAGTTACATTTAAAATTTGTTTATGGTGATCATAGTTAGGGTAGCTCTGAGAAGAGCTTTTGGGTTTATGGTAGATTTAGGTACTTATAAGTAGGTACCAATGCACAGTCTTAAATTCAGAATGAAAATTCTGTTCCCCTCATCTGAGAAGTGAACTCCATCTCCTCTGTAGATATCTTGCATGTAGTAACGCAAGTTATTGTTGTAGATGGAGCCCATTCCATGGTCTCTCATGTAAGCTGAAACAGACTTATTTACATGCTTCCTCGATTTCTCAATTTGTGGACAAAATTGGTTCGACCACCTCCATTTCTGTCTTTGGCATATATTTGAATATACGAAGGCAGTTTGAGGAAAAAGTGCCATCAATTGGTCAAAGGTGTCCTTTAAAAGCTTTTCCAGACCTACCCCAGTCAAAGTGCCCAAATCATTTCCTCCACAGTGCACAATTAACAGGTCAGGTTTTGGCAAATGCAAAAAGGTTTTCACCAATGGTATCAATTGGTGACATTTTAATCCTCTGTGGCCAATCCACTTAATTTCCACATTTTGTAAATTGAGGTTAGGTAAATTTCTGTTATCAGCATACCTTTGAGCCCAGTAGATGTAACTATGTCCAACAATCCAGACAGAAAACATGGTGAGAGAAGGTTCTGCTGCAGTCAGATGAAGTGTGGCAATGAAATGGCAGTTGAAAAAATAAGAGTTTAAAATGAAAAAAACTGTGGAGTTTCTGTGTTAATGAAGCAGTAGCAGTGATTGGTGGATTTTGATTGCTGAAAACAGAAAGTTAGGGTGCATGGATGAGTTCTTTGAAAGATGTAATTTGAATGGTCAAGAAAAAATCATTTAATGAACGATTGCACTGGATATGCAGGTGTACTGAGAGTTCAGAGTTCAAATGAAACATTGTTGTGTGAACTTGCAAACATCAGAGGTCTTTCAGGAGGTGGTTGCTATCCAAAAAAAGTCAGAAAGGGCAGAGGGGGGAAGGGTGTTGATTTGAAAAAAGTGAGGGAAGAGTTTTGATTGGGTGACATGAGAGATATGTGTGATGAATTACAGCATTTCTGTGCCATTGTTGGTTGCAGCCTCTGGAGTGCATACCTTTTGCTCTGCTAAAGACAAATTGGTGTGTGTCTGAGACTGTTTTGAAACTCATAAAGTATTTGCTAAGGTGAGAAAAGATTCATTTAATTTAGATAGAGAATAGTATGCTTTAGGGAGAAAATTATGAAGAAAGTTGTGTATTTTTAAAATGTTGCTTTGTGTCAAGTGTTTTGCAAATAGATTTTGTTTCTTTGAGTTACATAGCCATGTTAAAAGTGACGCAAAAATAGTGCAAGGGTCTTACAAAAATGCTTTCATGTGTCTTAGGGCATTTTAACTCACTTCCCCATGAATGTAGGAATATAATTGCTTTACAAGATGTTTTTAAAACGTTTTTTGAAATCAATTAGGTTTCTTGATATGTACTGCTAGAGTTTCATAGGTTGCTTGGGGCATATTTACAAGGCTTTTGAGTTCCTTTGATGTAATTTTTCCCATTTTATTTTAAGACATTTCCTTGTGGTGCAAGGTCCTTGTAAATACGCCCCCATCTGTGCTTGGCAAATTTAGATTTTGATTCTTTGAGTTACATAGCCATGTTAAAAGTAACGCAAAAATGATGCAAGGGCCTTAAAAAAAAAGATTTCATGTGTCTTAGGGCATTTTAACTCACTTCCCCATGAATGTAGGAATATAATTGCTTTACAAGATGTATTTAAAAACGTTTTTTGAAATCAATTAGGTTTCTTGATATGTACTGCTAGAGTTTCATAGGTTGCTTGGGGCATATTTATAAGGCCTTTGAGTCTTTCTGATGTTATTTTTCCCATTTAAATTTAAGACCTTTCCCCATGGTGCAAGGTCCTTGTAAATACGCCCCCATCTGTGCTTGGCAAATTTAGATTTTGATTCTTTGAGTTACATAGCGATGTTAAAAGTGACCCAAAAATGGTGCAAGGGCCTTAAAAAAACGTTTTCATGTGCCTTAGGGCATTTTAAGTCACTTCCCCATGAATGTAGGAATACAATTGCTTTACAAGATGTTTTTAAAAACGTTTTTTGAAATCAATTAGGTTTCTTAATATGTACTGCTAGAGTTTCATAGGTTGCTTGGGGCATATTTACAAGGCTTTTGAGTTCCTTTGATGTTATTTTTCCCATTTTAATTTAAGACATTTCCCCGTGGTGGAAGGTCCTTGTAAATACACCCCTATGTGTGCTTGGCAAATTTAGATTTTGATTCTTTGAGTTATATAGTCATGTTCCATACAGTGCTCACCTTCAGCGTAGTCTTTGATATGCTAGACTCCATCTGCACAATGAGATACCTACGCAAAGGAAACACAGGTGATGTGATTGTGAAATGAGGAAAAGAAATTCCACATTTTTCAATTACATCACCTGTGTTTCCTAACTTTACGAATGACATTGTGCAGATGAGGTTTAGGCCTGTACACAGACACAAAAGAGGTCTGGCCTTTGTTCAAGAGTGAAGTGGACATGACTTGCTTCAATGGTAGGCCTGCACATGTATTATCTCCTCTGTACTCTTCAACAAGCTTAAATTTCATCTGCAACCCTGAGTAGGCCTCACCTCAAACAAACCTCTGAATAGGCCACACCTTATCGTCATCCTGAATCAATTGTTTAAAATGTTAGGGATAGATTTATGATAGCCGTGTGACTCTTTTGCGCCACTGTGCGTCACTTTTGTGACGCAGCGGTGGTGCAAAAGATTTGCTATGTGGCGACATATTTACAACTTGATGCATCTAGGCAGATGTGTCATGCTGTAAAGTCCTGTGCCACATGAAACCGATGCAGCAGTGATGCAAAAGATGCACCATGTTGCAAGGCAGGCCTCACTTCATCTCCAACAAGATACCGTCAGTTTAAACTGTAAACATTTAGGACTGTGTAGGGGGCATGGAGAAGCTGAATCTTCTGTAAATGTCAAAATTGTTGTATACAGTGCTCAACTTCTGTGTACTCTTTGATATGCTAGACTCCATCAGCACAATGAGATAACTAAGGAAAGGAAACACAGGTGATGTGATTGTGAAATGAGGAAAAGAAATTCCACATTTTTCAATTACATCACCTGTGCTTCCTAACTTTACGAATCACATTGTGCAGATGAGGTTTAGGCCTGTTCACGGACACAGAAGAGGTCTGACCTTTGTTCAAGAGTGCAGTGGACATGACTCACTTCATTGGTAGGCCTGCACATGTATTATCTCCTGTGCCTTTTTTGCGCCACTGTGCGTCACTTTTGTGACGCAGCGGCGGTGCAAAAGATTTGCTATGTGGCGACATATTTACAACTTGATGCATCTAGGCAGATGTGTCATGCTGTAAAGTCCTGTGCCACATGAAACCGATGCAGCAGTGATGCAAAAGATGCACCATGGTGCAAGGCAGGCCTCACTTCATCTACAACAAGATACCGTCAGTTTAAACTGTAAACATTTAGGACTGTGTAGGGGGCATGGAGAAGCTGAATCTTCTGTAAATGTCAAAATTGTTGTATACAGTGCTCAACTTCTGTGTACTCTTTGATATGCTAGACTCCATCAGCACAATGAGATAACTAAGCAAAGGAAACACAGGTGATGTGATTGTGAAATGAGGAAAAGAAATTCCACATTTTTCAATTTCATCACCTGTGTTTCCTAACTTTACGAATCACATTGTGCAGATGAGGTTTAGGCCTGTTCACGGACACAGAAGAGGTCTGACCTTTGTTCAAGAGTGCAGTGGACATGACTCACTTCATTGGTAGGCCTGCACATGTATTATCTCCTCTGTATTCTTCAACAAGCCTAAATTTCATCTGCAACCTTGAGTAGGCCTCACCTCAAACAAACCTCTGGATAGGCCACACCTTATCGTCATCCTGAATCAATCATTTGAAATGTTAGGGACAGATTTATGATAGCCGTGTGCCTCTTTTGCGCCGCTGTGAGTCACTTTTGTGACGTAGCGGCGGCGCAAAAGATGCGAGTCTGGCCTTTGTTCAAGAGTGAAGTGGACATGACTTGCTTCAATGGTAGGCCTGCACATGTATTATCTCCTCTGTATTCTTCAACAAGCCTAAATTTCATCTGCAACCTTGAGTAGGCCTCACCTCAAACAAACCTCTGGATAGGCCACACCTTATCGTCATCCTGAATCAATCATTTGAAATGTTAGGGACAGATTTATGATAGCCGTGTGCCTCTTTTGCGCCGCTGTGAGTCACTTTTGTGACGTAGCGGCGGCGCAAAAGATGCGAGTCTGGCCTTTGTTCAAGAGTGAAGTGGACATGACTTGCTTCAATGGTAGGCCTGCACATGTATTATCTCCTCTGTACTCTTCAACAAGCTTAAATTTCATCTGCAACCCTGAGTAGGCCTCACCTCAAACAAATCTCTGAATAGGCCACACCTTATCGTCATCCTGAATCAATCATTTAAAATGTTAGGGACAGATTTATGATAGCCGTGTGCCTCTTTTGCGCCACTGTGCGTCACTTTTGTGACGCAGCGGCGGTGCAAAAGATTTGCTATGTGGCGACATATTTACAACTTGATGCATCTAGGCAGATGTGTCATGCTGTAAAGTCCTGTGCCACATGAAACCGATGCAGCAGTGATGCAAAAGATGCACCATGTTGCAAGGCAGGCCTCACTTAATCTCCAACAAGATACCGTCAGTTTAAACTGTAAACATTTAGGGCTGTGTAGGGGCATGGAGAAGCTGAATCTTCTGTAAATGTCAAAATTGTTGTATACAGTGCTCAACTTCTGTGTACTCTTTGATATGCTAGACTCCATCAGCACAATGAGATAACTAAGCAAAGGAAACACAGGTGATGTGATTGTGAAATGAGGAAAAGAAATTCCACATTTTTCAATTACATCACCTGTGTTTCCTAACTTTACGAATCACATTGTGCAGATGAGGTTTAGGCCTGTTCACGGACACAGAAGAGGTCTGACCTTTGTTCAAGAGTGCAGTGGACATGACTCACTTCATTGGTAGGCCTGCACATGTATTATCTCCTCTGTATTCTTCAACAAGCCTAAATTTCATCTGCAACCCTGAGTAGGCCTCACCTCAAACAAACCTCTGGATAGGCCACACCTTATCGTCATCCTGAATCAATCATTTAAAATGTTAGGGACAGATTTATGATAGCCGTGTGCCTCTTTTGCGCCGCTGTGAGTCACTTTTGTGACGTAGCGGCGGCGCAAAAGATGCGCTATGTTGCGACATATTTACAACTTGATGCATCTAGGCAGATGTGTAATGCTGTAAAGTCCTGTGCCACATGAAACCTGCGTCAGGTTTCATATAGGCGTTTTGTTGCAGGGTGGGCATTCATTTGCATGAAAGCCCTGTAAAATTAACACAGTGAAATTTAGAAGATTTCACTGAGTCAGCTTTATAGCATTGCTGAATCAAATCCTTACGCATGTTTGAAACAGGCATAAGGAGTGATGCACCATGCAATGTGTGGCTTGCTCCTGTGCATTGCAGTAGACATGTCGCGCTTACGACGTGATTCCTGCAATGTGCTGCTTTTGCGGCACAGATGCGTGACGCATCTGTGCTGTTTTTACTCAATGGTGCTCCACATTGTAAATGCGGCACACCATGGGTGGCAGAGCAGCGGTGCACATTAACTGGTGCATCCCTGGGGATGCGCCAGTTAACATAAATCTGCCCCTTTACATTTAAGTATGAGCAGGGGACACAGAGTTGGTGAGGCTTATCCAAGGTTAAGAAGAGATAAGTCCTGTTCACTGAAAACTTGGACATAGGCCTCACCTCCTCAGCATCGCTGGACATGGCTAAATAATAGCTGCAAAATGTTACTCTTGTTAAACAATTTTACTATTATAGTCTCTGAGATTTGTCTCTTTCTCTGCAACATCTCATTGTTGTTCTCTTTCTTTAAAGATAACGACAACATCAACCATGAGTGATAATGAGCAATCAGTTGATCTCGATCTTATCATTGAACTTGTCATTGAAACGTCAGTGGAAGTAGATCCCTTGGATGATTTAAATCCTGAGGATGATGAAGAACATGATGAGGATGCCGATTTGTCAGAATTGTATGACATAGGGTGGGAAGCTGACCTGCTTGAGCCTATGGAACTATAAACATTTATTTTTAAAATTTACTGGAAATGAAAAGTAAAAATGTAAACCGTTTCATTTAAAATTAAACACAACTTCAAAAACAGGTTATGTGTAGTGTCTTTAATAAAATAGTCAAATATGCTCATAAAATTAGATCAGATTCACATATAAAACAGCACAGGTAAAATGTAGAAGCATTCCATTTCTTTGCTACTATTTGTGAATACTAAATTTGCCAATGCACTAAAAATGATTCTATGTAAAAATGACAAGTAGTGTGTTAAGTTTTTGATGACTGTTATTGATTTACTGTTTGGTAATAGTGGTTAATAACATTTCTTATTATATTTTACCACAGATTCAACTGCAGATCATTTCGAAATTAGAGAATGCCGTCTAAGGATAGAATCCGAAAGGCTGCAAAACGTCAAAGACAGCAGTTTAAAAAATTGTTGCAGCAGTCCTCTACAATAAAAACTTGTCAAGTCACCAAGAAAGCTCCGGGTAAGACAACGAAATCATTCATAAGAAACATTTGTAGAAACAAAAGTAGTACTACAGAAAATGTTTTAGTCCAGAAAAAGAGAAGCAATTTAAACGGAAAGGAAAGGCCAATCAAAAATGTTACTGCTAGAGCAGGAGATAACTCTGTGCATGATAGTAGAAGGAAACAACAGTTTAGGGACATTCGTAGACGAATGTTCCGCAACAGGATAATTGGCAATTTGTTAAAAAATATTAAGAAAGGTCAACAGAAAGTGGTTTTTTATAAGAGAAAAAAAAAAGTTGAGAAAGTTATTGATCAGGCATTTGAAATTAAGCGGAAGTTATTTATTTTGATAATCAATAGAATTAGGAAGCTAAACAAGGCAATTTATGATTTCAAAATAAATAGTAGATGGAAGAGAACAGTTAATCGTAGTAATTTTTGTGAAGTTTTTTCAGGAGAATGGATGCATAGTTCAAGTTGTGAGGCATTTTTTAATGAGGAGAGTTATTTCCAGGATAATGATTTGCTGCATGCAGTTGACACCAGTGGTCGAGCTTATGAGGTGAAAGATGGTTGTCCAGTTGAAAAAGAAAAACTTGTGACAACAGAGGCTGAAGAGGTGTTAGGTAATGAGGTTTTAGGAAGACATCCTAAGGGACCTGTGTACACCTGGAAGTGTAGTAGTATTTGCAGTGTGCGACAGGATTCCATCAATTTGCTTTGTGATTTTGTACCGACATTTAATAAGAAAAGTTTGAAGCAGAAAATGATGTTGTTGCAAGAATTAGATCCTTGCAGATTGAGAGAACTGACAGGTTTGCATGGTCATTCACTGGCTTGTCTTTCCAGGAGAGTATGCCAGAGTGTTTTTCATCATTTCAGGGTGCTAGCAGTGCATCATAATAAAGTGAGGAAATTAGTTAGAATGTTGTATTATGCTAAGAGTCCAGCAATTATGCTTAAACACTTATGCACTGCTCTTTTGCATGGTTCTGAAATAGATGTGAAGAATATTTGTGAAGAAATTGAGTTTTGTTACTTTGGAAATAAATAGGAGAATGTTGAAATTAACCCAGAAGAAGAGGGTAATGTGGAAGATAGTGTACAGGTTTCCAGTACAGATAATTTTCAGAAGGAAATTGCCACGTTTCAGGTGAAATCAAGTGAGAGGCCTAATTTCACTTGTGTGTGTTGTCGACGCACTTATTATAAGAATCAGACTAAGTTAGTGGATTTATATGCGAAAAATGAAAGGGAAAATAATTGTGAATGGAAGGATTTCGCAACATACTTGATGGTAGAAAATTGTTTTGATTTGGGATTGGATCAACGTGTGTGTACTTATTGTTGTAACAAATTAAATCAAAACCGGATGCCTGCTAGAGCGGTTCATAATAATCTGGAATTAGTTGAGATTCCTTCTGAATTGAAGGATTTAAATACTTATGAATCTATTTTGATTCAAAGTATCCATCCCTTTCAGGCTATTGTAAGAATGGAGCCAAAGACAGGGAAATTGCCTCCATCAGATTTACAGAGAGGATTAAAGGGAAGAGTTGTTTATTTGCCTCTAGATTTGAAGAAAAACATTAATACAATTGGAGTAGAAAAAGTGGAAGAGGAACCTCTGGTTATCTTAGTTAATGGGGTTCCGACAAAGAGTAAGAAAATATGGCAAGATTTAGTGGATGTTAGGAAAGTCAAAAAGGCAACATTGTATTTGAAAAAAAGCAAAAAGTACTATAAGAATGTATATGTTGCAGAAGAGGAAGTAAGTGAAGAAGAGGATAGCGATTTGTTGTCTGGTCAAATTGAGAGAGTAGAACCCTCTAAAAGTGAAGAAATATATGAACATTATAGTGTTCATCCTTTGCATTCCAAGGAAGTCATGGGGAATGCTATGGAGTTGTTTCAAATGAAACAAGTCAAAGGGAGTCCCATTAGTGTTTGGGAGGAAAGTTTGGAAGCTCGGTGTTTCCCACAGCTATTTCCAACAGGTCAAGGAGGAAGATATGATCAGCGACCTCATCAAATTCCTGCTTCTGAATACCGGACTTTACGATTGTATGCAGAAGATCCTAGGTTTCGACAATGCATTCCGTATTTGTTTCATCTCCTGTTTGAAAGCGATCTGTCTGGACTGTCATATGCAGTGAACCACATCTTGAAAAGTGGTATACAGATGCAAAACATCTCGGCAAGTGACTTTATGGATAAAGTCAATGTACAAGACAGTATTTTGGATTCTCACCTGATTAATCTCATGGCGTGTCAGCGTGGTACTAATGAGTACTGGTACCGTCGTCATGGTGATTTAAAATGTATGCTGAGGAACTTAGGAACTCCCACATGGTTCCTCACTCTCAGCTGTGCCGAGTATGGCTGGGAAGACTTACTTGAATTTCTACGAGAGGCAAATGGAAACATTGAAAATATCGAATTCAAGACACCTGGAGAACTGTGTTCTTTGGATCCAGTGAATGTATGCAGGTACTTCAATCATAGATTTGAAGCTATGCTGTCTTTCATCATGAACAAGAAAAATCCACCTCTTGGAGAGGTGTTGGATTTCTTTTGGAGAAAGGAGTACCAAGCAAGAGGTGCTCCTCATATACATATGCTGCTGTGGATCAAGGATGCACCTAAATTTGGAACAGATTCAGAAGACTTAGTGATGAGTTTCATAGAACATGTGCTGTTCCAAACGCAAAGGAAGACAAAAGCCTAAGAGAACAAGTTTTACGCTTCCAAAGCCATCGTTGTGGAAAGTACTGTCGTCGTAAATTCAGAAACAAGGACAAGTTCTACACCAAATGTCGTTTCGCCTTTCCACGACCGGTGATTTCTAAAGGAAGAGTGAACAGTTTGATGTCTTCGCTGCGACATAATGTGATGAAGAAATCACCTAAAAACACATACAATTTGAAAAGGAACGAAGAGTCCAAGTACATCAACGACTACAACCCAGTGATTTTGTCCATGTGGAATGCTAACATGGATATACAGTTTGTGGCTGATAACTGTATGGCTGTGGCTCGGTATGTGACATCTTACATCACCAAAAAAGAAAAGACAGAATTGAAGGATATGTGGGAGGACATTTCCCATGAAAAGAGCCTCAGTAAGAAGTTGTACAGTTTCAGTCTGAAGATGTTGTCACATCGAGAAATCGGAGCTTACGAATGTTCTGACCGGTTGTCTTCAGCAAGTCTCTATGCCAAATCCAGGAGTATCATTTGGGCGAGTCTTGGTCTTGCTGCAACGCGTAATCGAGTTCTGAAACCCGTGCGGGAAATTGAGTATTTGGCGGAAAAGGAGCCAAACAGTACCGATATTTTGAAGACCAACATGTTGGATACATATTATCCAAATAGAAGCAGTCACCTCGAGAATGTTTGTATGAGGTTCTACAAAATTACATATTCAAGAGGAACATCAAAGAAGATATTGATAAAGGAGTGTATGCTGTAATTGGAAGTGAGGGATGTCTGGTCAAGCAAAGAAAATGCCACTTGGTAAACCATCAAAAATTGAGTGGCGAATCTCCTGAAAAAAAAGAGTTTTTCTATTTAGCACTTTTGCAACTTTTCAAGCCTTGGCGTGCAGAAGAGGAACTGCTTGGAGATTTCCTCTGTTATGAAGACTCTTTCAATGCCGCCAAGGAGACCATAGAATGTCCTGTTTTTCCCAAATATCTAGAAATGTTGAATGCGGAAATTGAGCAGGAAGCAACGATTGCAGCCGAGATTGCTAGAGACAGTTCTCAGGACAGTCAGAGTTCTGTTTCATTGAGTCAGGATCCACTAGGAGGACCAGTTATCGAAAATGAAGCTGCCACTGCCATGATTGAAGTGGAAAGAGCCATGGCACATGCTCAGGAGGATGCGGTTAACTTAGAAGACTTGGAAAGACAACTCAACGTTGAACAGAGGAAAATATATGACGAAGTTACCAACCAAATTGATCATGGATTAAGTCATGAGAAGAAAGAGTGCTCATGTACGTCGTTGAAGCCTGTCCGACTGTACGTGAGTGGAGAAGCGGGAACTGGAAAAAGTTTCCTCATTAAAGCAATTTCATGTTATTTGCAGAAAAGGACTGAGTCATCGCTGTCTTGTGTTGTCACCGCTCCAACTGGACTGGCAGCACATAACATTAAAGGTATTACTTTGCATCGTCTACTGATGCTGCCAGTGGAGCATGATAACAAATTACAATACCACAAGTTATCTGGAGATGCTTGTTGTGAAGTTTCAAGAGTCTTGAAGAAAATGAAACTTCTTATCATTGACGAAGTAAGCATGGTTTCCAATGTCATGCTTGCCTTTGTGCATTTGAGAATGCAAGAAGTTCTCAAAACAGAGTATGATGTGTTATTTGGTGGCAAACACATCATTGTTTTCGGTGATCTTCTGCAGCTGACACCAGTGAAAGGACAACCTGTGTTCAAAATGCTCACGCATGAAGATACCAGGAAGTGCCTAGGGAGCATTGGCAACGTTAATATATGGTTAAACTTCAATTATGCTGAACTGCGTGAAAATATGCGTCAGGCGAAGGATGAAGATTACAAGAATATTCTACAAGATGTTAGAATCGGAAAAGTGACCGAGCATGGGAAAGAAGCTTTACATGCACGATTACTGTCAAGTTTGTATCCAGAACAAGACGTTGTGCCTGAGAATATTTTTCAGAAAATTACTGAGAAGAAATCTGGAATATGTTTGATGCCAACTCTTGCAGAATGTGCCATCTTCAACAACAAAATGTTGTATTTAGAAAACCAATAGATTGTGAAACTGGAAGCTATTGACAGAGTAGAGCATATGGGATCAACAATTATTTTGTCTGAGAATTTTAAATCAAAATTGGATTCATTAGAGAAGACTATATCTAAAACTGCAGGTTTTGAAAAGACTCTGAATGTGTGCTTAAATTGCCGTATAATTTTAAGAAGGAATTTACATGTTGAAAGAGGTCTGGTAAATGGATCAATGGGTAATGTTGTTGATTTTGTGAAATACAGAAATAGAGATGGAATTGAATTTTTACAAATTAAATTTGAGGGCATTGAGGAAGTACAGCTAATTGGTTGTTGCTCTGCTAGGTTTTTGCTTGTAAAAGACTTATATGTTCGCCGTAAGCAGTTTCCTGTTTGCTTGGCATATGCGGTGACAATCCATAAATCGCAAGGTTTAAGTGTAGACAGTGCATTGGTGAATATTGGCAGTTCTGTGTTCAAGGAGGGTATGGCATATGTGGCATTGTCACGAGTTAGAACTTTATCGGGATTGTACTTGATTGAGTGTGATGTCACAAACATTTGTGCGGATCTAGATTGTGTTAAGGAATACAATAGGTTAAGAAGAGAGTATGCGCCACATTTGCCTCAATATCCTTTGTTTGAGAAACGTGTGGTAGGCCGGAAACGAAGAAATGTGACCAATAGTAGGGAGGTTGTAGCAAAAAGACGAAAAGTCGATGAACCAGAAATTATAAGCAGAAAGAAAAAGGATTTTGTTGAAGATGTTGTTGGTTTTCAATTTGAAAACAGTTCTGGTGTCAACTGCTATGATAATGTAGTGGTTAATGTTTTGTTTTCTCTAGAAAATGTAAAAGAAGAGATTGTGGTCAATTCAGATCAAAGATTTTGCAGTTTGTTGAATTCTGTGTTAGAGAAATGTAGCACTGATAGAACAAAAATAGAAAGTGTGTCTAAAATTCGAAATCTGTTAGACAGATGTTCGGGTCAAACACAATTCTCTCAAAATATTCAGCAAGATTGTCAGGAGTTTTTAATGTATATGCTTGATGTATTGCATGATGAAGGTGTAGATGTAGATCACCTGTTTGGGCTTTCTTATCAATGGCAGCATGACTGCGAGAACTGTAGGGTATCAAGTACTACTAGTGTAGACTCAGAAAAATTTATATATTTAACTTTGCCAGACAGTAAATCAGTGTCCTTTAAGAAGCTAGTAAAAGCAGCTGATCACAAACATGGAGTGTAGCCAATGTAAGTCTGAAATGTTGTCAACATTATTTATACAAACATATGGCCAGTATGTCATTTTAATGTTCCAACGATGTAGGCCTGATGGAACAAAATTGACAACTTTAATTAAAAATTTTGTGGCTTCGCAGTTGTCAATATCAGGAAGGACTTTTGTAACTGCAGCAAATATATATCATGACGGTCCTTCAACAACATCAGGACATTACACAGCTTATTTAAAGTCTAGGAACGGCTGGTCATTCTGCAATGATTCTGTTTTAATTTTTAAAAAAAATTGCCTTTTGACCTTAAAAATTCTTACCTGGTGTTTTTAAAACCAAAATTTTAGGGAAGGAATCTCGGGATTTGCTCTGAGGAATTTCAAGAGGTTCTAATGGCTCCTACACTATTTGGCCTTGAGGATAAGTGTAGTACAGAGTCAAAAGTTATTTTTGAGTTTTAAATAGTTCCTGGAAAAAAAGAAGGTTTTCTTACAGAAAGTGGTGGGCACGGATTAGTTAAAGGACAACAGAGTATTTCCCAAAGCAAACAGTGTTCTCACCATAACACTTAACGTCATGGAAAAATAACTGCACTTTGAATGAGTTCAGAAAAACTGTTTCTTTTTATAAGCTAATTCAAGCAGCCAATCAAAACATGGAGTAGAGGTAATGTAAGTCTGCAATACTGTCTAGATTGTTTGACCAAACTTTTGGTTATAATGTCATTTTAAAATTCCAACTATATAAACCTGATGAAAGTAAGTCTTCTACTTTAATTACAAATGTTGTGGCTACACAGTCGTTGATTTTAGGAAGAACATTTGGAACTGCAGCTATTATATGACATGATGGTCCTTTGACAAGATCCGCTTATTACACAGCTTATTGAAAATGTAAAAAAAGCTGCTGTTTCGGAAATTATTCCCATTTGACTACGATACAATGTTGCCTTTTTACTTAAAAATATTCTTACTTTCTGTTTTCAGAAAAGAGAATTTAGGGTAGGTAACTGGCCTATAATGATTCTAGGGGTTGATATAATTGTATCTACTGTTTTAAATTGCTTTGTGATTAAAAGTGATGTAGAGAATTAAATAATTGTAGTAGTCATAGAGGTAGTGTAAGTCTGCTTCATAGTAAGCAGTATCACTGTCATAGGAAATGTGGAACATGAGTCAGCAAGAAGGGTGAGATATTACTAGTCCAGGATTGTAAAAGTGATCTTGAACGTTTTCTTTCTGAAAGTTGCGGAAATGCAAAATGACGGGATTTGCATAGAAGAATTCCAAGAGTTATAAATGGCTCTTACACGATTTGGCCTTGTGGAAACGTGTGGTAGAGAGCGAGAAGTCATTTATTGTATGTAACATATTTTTCAGAACGATGGAGGTTTTCTTTCAGAAAGTGGCGGGCTGAAAATAATACCAGCACAACAGAGTGTAAGCTGTTCATAGGACATCCTTCGACGTTATGGAAAGTAAGTTAATTTTAAGGAGTTCTGATTTCTGATTAGTTATGTTATATGGGTTTTTTAAACACAATCATTTTGATTGTGTTTTTTTCCCCCCGCTGTTATATGATGAATACCTTCAAGTCACTGTTTTTAGTGAAATTTGATAAATTCTGAGAACAGCAAAAATAAACCATTTAACATGTATAATTAATTCTGTACTTTTTGTACTTATGATATACATTTAGAAATGTGTAGTAGACATGGAGAAGCTGAGGCTTCTGTAAGTGTCAAAGTTGTTGCATACAGTGCTCACATTCTACATAGTCTTTCATATGATAGACTACATTTCCACAATGAGATACCTAAGCAAAAGAAACACAGGTGATGTGATTGTGGAATGAGCAAAAAAAATTGCACGTTTTTCAATTACATTACCTGTGTTTCCTAACATTACACATCACATTGTGTAGATAAGGTTTAGGCCTGTTCCAGGAGACAGAAGAGGTCTGACATTTGTCCAAGAGTGCAGTGCACATGACTCACTTCGTTGGTAGGCCTGCACATGTATTATCTCCTCTGTAGTCTTCAACAAGCCTAAATTTCATCTGCAACCCTGAGTAGGCCTCACCTGAAACAAACCTCTGGATAGGACACACCTTATTGGCATCCTGAAACAATCATTTAAAATGTTAGGGACAGTTTTATGATGGCTGTGCACCTCTTTTGCGCTGCCATTGCGTCACTTTTGTGAGACAGCAGCAGTGCAAAAGATGCACCATGTTGCAAGATAGGCCTCACTTCATCTGCATCAAGATACTGTTAGTTTAAAATGTATATTTTTAGGACTGTGTAAGGGGCCTGGAAAAGCAGAGGCTTCTGTAAGTGTCAAAGTTGTTGAAAAACTGTTTGTCCTTCAATCTTTTCCCTTGTCTTTTCTAATTTTTAAATACATGTTTTAATATTTTTCAAATGTTTGTTCTCTCTTTCACAGATTGAAAGTATAAAAATAACAAGTGACTAAGTTAACGACAATTATAAGGTAAATGTTTTTTACTCTTTTTGTTACATTTCTATCACATTTAACTTCTATTAGTTCCACTGCTTCATTTCTTGAACCCTCACTTTCCTGCCTTTGCTACTTCCCTCATTCCTTTCTCTATTACTTACTTACTCTACTCCTTCCACTCTTTTTCTCAGTCCCTCTCTTCTCATAGTTCCTCACTCTTGTTCACTCACTCCGTCTCTATTACTCTCACTGTCTCTGACTGATCACTCTTTCACTACTTGTTCATTATGCTTTCTCTGTGTAGTTGAAGCACACTAAGGGGCATATTATCAACACAGCCAATAAAATTATCGCTGCTTTTATCGGCAGAAAACTGCTGCAAAAGCGGCTTTAGCTGCAGTTTTCTGCCGCAAAAGCGGCTTTAGCGGCAGATTTCTGCCGATAAAAGCAGCGAACTTTTATCGCCTATGTTGATAATATGCCCCTATGTTATTTACATTTCTTTGCTGTTTCAATCATTCCTTTTCTGTTACTTTTTCTTTTCTGCATTCTGTTTTTTTTCTCTGTTATTCCAATGTTTTAATCTTAATTTGATCATTCAGTCACATTCTCTAAGAAACTCTTGTTTGTTATTCTTCTACTCTCCTTTTTTTCTTTCACTTCCTTATCTATTTTGTTTTTCACAATTATACCCTCTTCCATCTTTTCTTCGGTAAATAGATCTATTAAACAGTATCTCCGGTTTACTCCCTATGGCTCTCTTTCTTTTAACATTACTGTCTGTTTACTTCCCTTATACTTACTCTTCTTTTTTTTTGAAATTTATTTTTTGGTTCGCTCCCGGTTCGCGTACCGGCGAGCGAACCGGGAAGCGAACCAAAAGAAATAGAGGTTGCTAGAGTGCTAAACATTCTAGCAATTTTTTATAAAGGGGAGGTAGTTCTGATAAGAACTTTTTTTTATTGTTTTTGTTGTTTTATATTTTTTTTATTATTTTTCTGAACATTTTTTACTTTTTTGTATTTTTTGAACGGTTTTATATTTTTTTTGTTCTTTTTGGGGGGGGAACGAAAACGATTCATTGTAAAGGGCTCAACAGGAGCAACAAAAAAAAGATGATTTATTTTCTGAATCGTTTTGTACAAACATGATTATCAATTGCTGAGTTGATTAAAGTGATGCTACTTTCTCTGTAGCAAATCAACTGACCGCAACGCACGCACACTTGTTTGCTTTCCCCGAACCTCATCTGTATATTTGGGACCATCTCCCTCGCCTCTGGTCCCGTCACTTCCTCTACAACTGATCTTCTGGCCACAGAAGGAGGATTATCTTGCTGGTCACGTAGCTGCGCAGCACTGTAGTTGTTAGGATGCCACCTCTCCATATGGCGATGCATTGTGTAATTGCCGTAACTATATTTATCTGTCCCTCTGGACAAATCTTTCTTACAGATAAGGCAAGTTACGTACCGGGCATTGACTTTTTTTGGTAAAAAATTGACAAAAAAAGTTTTCTTTGACATGAGACTTCCTGGGCTCCTCAGGCAAAAAATGCCTCTCTTCCTGCTGTTCCTCTTCTTCCTCCTCTTGCTGAATGATAACTTCAGCAGGTGGTCCTCTCTTCCTTGGAGGTGGTGGAGGTTGTGGGGAAGCACCAGCTGAAGCTACTAATGAAGCCATTGCTCAGTAATGACAAAAGGTCTTCCTCTCACAAAGATGAAAGTCAGAGTGAGGAAACAAGGAGGGGTTTTCATCATTTGGGAAAAACAATAGTTCTAAACCAATGAAAAGTGTTACTTTTAGGTCACATGACCTAGTCTTACATCATTAGGAAACCAAAAGTGAAATGAACCAATGAAAAGTGTTATTAACAAGTCACATGACCTGTTGTGTTTACGTTACGCGCTTTGCGCCGCGTCCCGGATCGCTTCATGGAAGCTGCGCTTCGCGCCTCGCTTCGCGTACCGGTTCACTTCCGGGTACGCTAACGCGGCGCGTCATAGGACGTATCACGCGACAACGCGATACGTCACGCTGACGCGACGCGTCACGATGTTGTTTTCTAACGCGACAGTTGCGCAAACGGAACGTTTACTGGTTCGCGGACCGGATCGCGGCAATAAATTGAGCTAACGGAACGCTGACCGGTTCGCGGACCGGGAGCGAAACAAAAAAAAAAAATACAAAAAAAAATGTATTAATAAACATATAAAATATATTTTTTGATTTAAAGAAGAATACATTTTAAAGCTTTTGATATTTGCTATTAAAAAACCATTGAAATTCACAGAAAAAACCATAGGTTATAGACCATATATAGTTAGGAATTAGCATTTACAAAGCCTTGAAAATTCACAGAAAAAAACCATAGGTTATAGACCATATATAGTTAGGAATTAGCATTTAAGAAACCTTTTTTTACTAACACAAAACCATTGAAATTCCATATATAGTTAGTTGCACTAACTATATATCGCGCACCAGCAATCCACTGCTGATCATGTCACATATTACATCATTCATGACATGGTCAATGACATCACTGATGAGATCACTGATGACATCTCAAATGACATCACTGATGCCATCTCATTTGACATTATTGATCACCTCACTGATGACATCATTCATGTGATAATACGATGAACCTCTTCAGACTCTAATATAACCTTAGATACACTCAGTGTAAACAGAGACTCACAGACTGTCACTCATCCATTGAGTTACTCACACACCTAGTCAGTCATGCAAAGAATCAATCACACCTCCATTTCCTCAACTATACAGTTATACACACCTTACTTATTCAAACATATACTAACACATATTTACTCTCTTATACAATCCCTGATACAAGTTCACAATGATCCATACAGCCACTCACACATTCACTGGCTCTTATGCACAGTTATTTATATATGTCAACTCTCACATGTACTGTGTTTTACATATGTACTTACTTTGACATGTAGCACTGAGATATCCATTCACTCACCAATACACTCATGCACACAGTCAACCTCCCATACAGCTGTTTCCACATGCACTTTTGAACCCATACATCTAGTGAATCAACTGCTCACACATCTATGCACAGAGTCATACACCTCCCAGCCACCCACACACACACTCAGTCTCCCATACAAATACTTGGGCAAACAATCAATAATCCATATAGTTACTCATATAGCTAATGATTAACACATGCAGCAGATTACAGAACAACAGACACAATGATGCACAAATTAAGACAGTTTAGTCACTAACCCATGCACTCAGTAAGACACATTTAATCACTCACTCATACAGTCAGTCATGCACCTACTAAATCCTTCATCCAGACACTTATAAATCCACTCATTATTCAATTTGTAAGACATATTTTAACTTTACAGAATTATACAGTCACTGGATGTAGTCATCAGTGATGTCATCAGTGATGTCATTTGAGATGTCATCAGTGATGTCATCAGTGATGTCACTGACCATGTCATGAATGATGTAATATGTGACATGATCAGCAGTGGATTGCGGGTGCGCGATATATAGTTAGTGCAACTAACTATATATGGAATTTCAATGGTTTTGTGTGAGTAAAAAAAGGTTTCTTAAATGCTAATTCCTAACTATATATGGTCTATAACCTATGGTTTTTTCTGTGAATTTTCAAGGTTTTGTAAATGCTAATTCCTAACTATATATGGTCTATAACCTATGGTTTTTTCTGTGAATATATATATATATATATATATATGTGAAAACAGACCACTCAATTGTAGAATGACCCAAGGACACAGCGGGGATTCTGTTGGGAGTCTTTTATTCACCAGTTGCGTAGCGCAATGCATTTCGGCCTGAACGGCCTTCCTCAGATGCCTTAACAGCTCGATGGTGCCGTCTCCCTCCTTAAATATAATTATACGGTACTCCCATTGGTGGGAGAGCAGTCGAATCCAGTCGTTAGGCAGCAGCTGCGATCAAATGTGAGACCACAGCTACCATGATGCAGTCTGTTGGCAAGTGCACTGACCGGGGAAAATATATATATATATATGTATATATGTATTTATTAATAAATATATGTATATATATATGTACTTACATACATAGATACACTTACTTTAAATACACTTACCTTTCATTGTAAAGGCATTATATATATATATGAAAAACTACCGTAGATTGGGGGTCTGTAGGGATGTTTTATAGACCACTCAGTATTTAAACACCAAGTCTTCCTGCCGATCGGTACCTCCCGGGGTGTGATCTCCCTAGTTCTCAGGATCGAGGAACAAGCAACAAAACCACTTGTATAGCACAGCGTTTGTTATGCCAGTATGTGTCTGTTTAATGCACACAACAACATACAAGCAAAAGTAAAAAGAATGTAGTGCGATGGTAAGTCTCGCTAAACGAATAGAAAGTATATGGTACCCATCAGTCGTGGCCCTGGTCTGAGGAGGGCCAAAGTCCAACTGTCCTCTGCAACAACACCGATCCCGGTGTTGAGCCAACAGAGGACCCTGGCATAAGAGACGGCCGAAAATGCCGTCCGAGAAATGAAAGATGTGGCTAGTATCGCAAAGCAGTGTGATCCCAATGTGTCACCGTTTCTACGCGCTGCGTAGGCTCACACTCGGGAACGCCCAGCCGAGCGCTCTACCGAGGAGTCTTGCACGTTAAGGAAGCCCCACACAGCGACGCGGAAAACACCTCCTTTGGTGGGCGTCGCTGTGCCTGAGTCCGTCCGGGGAGCGTAGAAACCAACGCTACCACCCAGACTCCAACGAGTTAAACACAAAGTGAGCCGCCGCTCGCCTACCTGACGTGAGCCCTTGAAGCTTGCTCAGCGGGTCCGCTTCCTCTCCGATCTCGGGGGTAAGATGTCCAGGAGCGCCAAGTAACAGCAAGACGACTCCAACGGCCGGCAAGGATCAGAATATCCGATGGCTTTCCTGTCATCCTCTGCTTCTTAAGTGCGCCTTTCCTTGCGTGCGCGACTCGCGCTAGGCATGCTGGTTGCTGTAGTTCCCTGTCCGTCCGTGACGCGGAAATTCGCTGCAGATACGGCTGTCGCTGCAAGGAGATGCAACGCATCCCGGGGAACATGACAGTACATCCCCCCTCCATCAGCCCCTCCGTCCTGGGCCCGCGCAGGTAGGGTACTTCTTGTGGAACGCAGCCACTAGCCGAGGGGCGTGAACACCCGACGCGGGTTCCCATGACTGCTCCTCCGGGCCGTACCCCTTCCAGGATACCAGATACCACAACCTGCCACCCCGCCACTTGGAATCCAGGATCCCGGCAACCTCATATTCAACGTCAGCATCCACCAACACCGGCACCGGTGGCACACGGCCGCCCCGAGCGGAGGGTTTCAAAAGTGACACGTGGAATACCGGATGTACCCTCAGGTGGCTTGGCAAACACAGACGCACGTTCACAGGGCCGATGCACTTCACGATGCGATACGGACCTATGTATCGTGGATGAAACACACTGTGTTTGCGGAACCGCAGGTTCCTGGTGGACACCCAGACGTAATCACCAAGCGTGTACACAGGACCAGGCCGCCTCTTCTTGTCGGCCGCCGTTTTGTATGCCGCCTTGGCCGCCTCCAGACAAGCCCGCGACCGTACCAGAGAACCTGGGGTGATAACCATAGTTGGTGTAAAAAGGGGACGCCTTGGTAGAGCTATGAGTGGTGTTGTTGTAGGCAATCTCCGCCAACCACAGGTGATCCACCCACTCCTCGGTCCCCTGGTCCACGAAGCATCGTAAATACTGCTTTAGCGACTGGTTGAGGCGTTCCGTCTGCCCATCCGTCTGTGGATGATAGCTGGTTGATAAGGCGGATGTGACATGCAACGCCGAGCACCACTTCCTCCAGAACTGGGCTGTAAACTGTGAACCCCTGTCGGACACGATCAGGGAGGGCAGCCCGTGTAACCGCACCACATGTCTCAGAAGGAGCAAGGCGAGTTGGCCCGCCGAGGGAACTTGTTTACAGGCGATGAAGTGGCCCATCTTCGTGAGATAGTCCACGACAACCAGGATCGCCGTGCAGCCCTGATCCTTGGGCAACCCCACCACGAAGTCCAGGGATATGCTCTCCCACGGTCTGCAGGGTGTTGGGAGAGGTTGCAGCAGGCCTTGTGGGCGCCGATGGTCCGATTTCGCGGCTGCACAGACAGAACACTCATCCCCCCATCGCCGGACATCCGCACGCAAAGACGGACACCAGAAGTGTCTCCCCAGGCTTGACACCGTTTTCTCGTACCCCAGATGACCCGCGCTGGGCGACGTGTGGCACCAAACAAAGGCTTGTTTCCGAAGCCGGGGGGTGGGAACCAACAAGCGGTGTCCATGCACAGGCACCCCTTCTTTCACCTGCCATTCCTTGTGGCTCATGAGCCACCTCCTCCAGGCAAAGGTCTGTATCCCCCTCTGGATCCCCCTTAGGAATGTGTCTGGCTGTATAGCCCCAAGCACAGCGTCTGGAGAAATGATGGAGTGGACCGGCGCAGGTGGTGGTGCCTGTTCTGAAGAATGACGGGTAAGTGCGTCCGCCTTCCTGTTTTCCGTGCCCGGCCTGTATGTGATGTGAAAGCGAAAACCAGAAAAGAAGAGCATCCACCGCATCTGCCGGGGCGACAGGTGTTTCGCCGCCGTCATGAACTGCAGATTGCGGTGGTCCGTGTATACCGCAACTTCATGTCTGGCCCCCATCAACCAGTGCCTCCACTCGGTGAACGCGTCCTTTATGGCCAACAACTCCTTCTCCGCTATGTGGTAGTTGCGTTCAGCGGGGTTCAGCTTTCTGGACATGAACCCCACGGGTTGCAGTACTCCAGAGCTGTGGTGTCGTTGCGACAGGATGGCCCCCACCTCGACCTCAGAGGCATCCGCCTCCACTACGTATGGTAACTCTGGGTTCGGATGCGCCAGGATAGGCGCTGAAACGAACGCTTTTTTCAACGCCACAAAGGCGCCCTGTGCGTCCGCATTCCACACGAACGGTTGCGACTTTCGCAGCAGCTGGGTAATCGGGGCCACCAATCCGGAAAACCCGTTGATGAAGCGGCGGTAGAAGTTGGCAAACCCGATGAAGCACTGCACGTCCTTCACTCCCCGAGGTGTCGGCCATTCCTCCACAGCCCTGACCTTGCGCTCTGCCATCTCCTGACCCTCAGGGCTCAACATTACCCCCAGGAACTCCACCGAGGTGACGTGAAAGTCGCATTTGCAGAGTTTGCAGAACAGCAGGTTGTCTCTGAGCCTCTGGAGCACGGTGGCCACGTGATGTACATGTTCCTCCTCAGTGTTGGAATAGATGAGGATATCATCAATGTACACCACCACGTACTCATCCATGATGTCCCGGAACACCTCATTCAGGAAGTACTGGAAGTCCGCAGGGGCGTTACAAAGCCCGAACGGCATGACGAGGTACTCGAAGAGGCCGTACCTGGTCTTAAACGCCGTCTTCCACTCGTCGCCGTTGCGCATACGCACCAGATGGTATGCCCCTTTGAGGTCGAGCTTTGTGTATCCCCGGGCCTTCTTCACCTGTTCCAATAGAACGTTGATAAGCGGCAGAGGATACTGATTTTTTACCGTGATAGCATTCAATGCCCTAAAGTCCACACAGGCCCTCAACTCCCCGTTGGCCTTCGGGATAAAAAAAAGGGGGGAAGCAGCTGGGGACTTAGAGGGCCTGATGAACCCCAACCCCAAGAGCTTGTCCAGATAGGAACGCAGATGGACGTTCTCCGGCTCCGTCAAAGCGTACAGCCGGCCGCTGGGAACGCTGGCCCCTGGAACCAAGTCGATCTGGCAATCGTAGAGTCGATGCAGGGGAAGAACCTCGGCCCTTGCTTCGTCGAAAACGTCCTTGAAGGCTTGGTAAGCTCTGGGTAACGTGACAGCCTTTTCAGCCGCTGTGGCTACTGTAAGTCCTGTTTCCGGACCGGAGGTGGACCCCGACCGTACCCCACAGTGTTGGTGACAGTACGTTGACGACATCCGGATTTGGTGCGTCGCCCAATCCACGGTCGGGTTGTGCTTTGTGAGCCATGGCAGACCCAGTATGATATGGTCAGTGGTACCTAGGATAAGTACCAGCTCCTCGAGCACAACCTTTCAATGAAGAAATTCACTTTTTAAACCAAAGATGTGTAGATACATTGTCCATGTTTAATTCACATGTCATAATTCATGTCCATTATCCAATCTCAATCAAGTGAATGAAATGTACAATCCAAATGTTGCATTTAGATATTTAAACAATTTCCCTCCCGATGCATTTCGGACCTCCGTCCTTCGTCAGGGGAATCCTAAAATGGCAAAGACATCGTCTAAGCGTCTCACCCCGGGGTTCAAGAAATCAATTCACAATAAAATTATTACGCATTGAAATTGTGAACGGTTAACTAAAGTGCTCAACCTATGCTCAATCATTGCCCCATTGCCGTTGTGCTGACGCATGCTATTAGCGTAATCACCGTGTTTATTAAAAGTGACTATGAAAGAAAATAATTATCGAGTGCACAATGTGCTAACCAGTTCCACAACACCCAGTGCTCGGTAAACGGTGCTCATGTCCAATTCATTCATAAACCATCGTGTGCTCTGTGCCTGAAATTATACATAACGTGCCTACATCGAAAAGTAAAGATAATCAATTCAAACTTACAGAAAAAAGGTGTTGTGAGAGCCCGCGTCCCACTCGTGTGCTCGCTGGCGTCTACCGACTGAGTTTAAGCATGAGCGCAAACATAAATAAGGGGTGTTCAAGTGCATGCAAACCCAAGGGACTGTAGCGGCCATATTGTAGTGGTGTAAAAAACTCCCAACATGTTCATGAATCAATTCAAAAAATGTAATATGGTCTAACTACGTTCTCAAATAAATCCCATGGTCTAAACAAGTAATATTGTCAAAACTAAAAAAGCAGTTGGTAATTAAATAAAAACAAATGCTTAACATGACAATGACATTCAACATATAATAAAGGCAAGTATTAGTGTCCGTCATGGTCTATTACAGGTAACATGTGAATTCCATCCGATCATTGAGACCGGATGGCTTCATGGATTGAAGGAACTTAATCCAGTGATTCTCACGCTGTAATAAAAAATCATTGTTGTCTCTGCCTTCCCGTTTATTAACCACTTCCACAGCAGCGAATCGCAGTTGACTGATGTTATGTCGGTTCTCTTTAAAGTGTACAGCAAGGTTCGATTTCAAGTTCACTGTTCTTATGTTACTTTTGTGTTCATTTATCCTCAATTTTAGTTTCCTTGACGTTTTGCCAGTGTAAACCAAGCCACACGGGCATTTGATGATGTAAATCACATTCTCAGTGTCACATGTAGCGTTTAGTTTGAGTCTGATGTTTGTGCCCTTCAGAGGGTGTTTCAATATAGGGCCTTTGATCATGTTATTACAATTCTTACAGTTGAAACAAGGCTGGTTTCCTTTGAAAATGGTTTGCTCATGTTGGCCAGGATGTGTGATGATCTCTTTCAAATTTCTGCCTCTTTTGTAGGCGAATAGTGGCTGTTGATTGAAAATACCATTAAAGTCTTGTTCTCCACTAATGATCGGCCAATGTCGCAAAATTGAGGCCTTATATGCCTTGGATGCTTCAGAAAACTTAGATACTATCACTGGTCTTTTAGTTTCTCCTTTGGTTTTCGTTGTTAGTGTGTCTTGTCTTGTGAGATTATCGCATCGTTCCTTAGCTTTGATCAAAATGCTCTCTGGGTATCCTCTGCGTTCAAAACGTTCTAACATTTGTTGTGCTTGTGACTCATATTCAGATTCATTGGATACGATCCTTTTCACCCGAAGAAGTTGTGAGAAGGGCAGGTGATTCTTCAATGGTCTCTGATGGTAAGAATTGTAATGCAAAATGTTGTTTTTATCCGTTTCCTTTCTATACAGATTGGTTTCCAGATGGTCCCCAACCCGTATCACTCTGACATCCAGGAATGTGATCGTTGACTGGTTCACTTCATGCGTGAACTGAATACGGTCATTGATGCTGTTTAAATTTGTTAAAGCTGATGATAATGATTCCTGATCTCCATGCCATAAGACGAAGATATCGTCTATATACCTCAGAAACATTATGGCATGTTGTATCCACTGGGTCTGGTTCAAAATGTGGTTGTTTTCAAAATATTGCATGAATGCGTTAGCGTACACAGGTGCCGCACAGTTGCCCATGGATGTCCCCGACAGCTGTGCGTACAGTTGGTCACTCCAAGAAAAGTAGCTTTGGTATAGCGTGAAATGCATCAGCTGCATGATGAAAATTTGAAAATCTTCAGCCAAATCTGAGTGAAGCAAAATACTTTCCACTGCTTCCATCCCCAAGTCATGGGGAATACTCGTATAAAGGGATTTTACATCTATGGAACATAGCCAGATATTGTCACTTTCCTCAAACTTGATTTCCTTAATCTTTAGCAAGAAATCCGTCGTGTCTTTAACGTATGTACAAGACTGTTGTATTAGAGGCTGCAAGTACCGATCAATGAGCTTGCCGGTATTCTCATGTATACTTCCACGAGTCGAGACAATTGGCCTGAATGGTGGTAGTGTTAAGCTCTTGTGAACTTTCGGAAGCATATACATGCTGGGAGTACGTGGATTGGTGGTGGTTAGAAACCTCCTGGTTTTGGGATTTATCGTTCCATTTTCCTCAGCCATTGACAGTATATTCATTAGTACCTCATTGTATTGAGTGGTGGGATTAGATTGCAGCAAGCTATAAGTGTTAATATCAGCAAGATGTTCTTGAACTTGTTCATTGTAGAACTTGGTATCCATCAGGACTAGACCCCCTCCCTTATCTGCAGTCTGGTAAGTGATGCCTTCCTTCTTTGCCAAATTGTTCAATGTGGAATATTCCTTGCTAGTTAAATTCAAGTGTTTCTTTTTCCTGGTGAAGTTAATGCTGCTAATGTCATTCTTAACCAATTTCTCGAAAGTGTCTAAGGACTTATGACTGGCAGGTGCCATGAAAGTGCTCCTTGCTCTTAATCCTTTCAATTGGTCAGTACGTTCACCCTCAGGTGGGGGCATCACGTTTTCAAAGAAGTGCCTTAGTCGCAAATTGCGCATAAATTTGAACAAACTGATTTCCAATTCTAACTCGTTGGTATGGCTGGTAGGGATAAACGAGGTGCCTTTTTGTAGAACTTTGATTTCCTGATCAGATAACGTATAAGAAGAAATATTAATCACGAGGTTATTTTCTTTGTTTTCTCTACTCTCTTGTTCAGAGTTGAACTCCTCATGTCTCTCCCCGTCTCTTTTTCCTTTTCTTTTGGCCTGGCTCCTCCTGGGTCGTCTCTTTCTTCTGATCCCTCGCCTAAAAAAGGAACCGCAGTGGGGATAGATGATTCGGTGCTAGTTGTAGGTCTGTTAGTATCTGTTCGTCTTCGGTCGCTACGAGATTCCTCTTCTGAGGAGGAAGTTTCAGTTGTATTGGTCTGATCCCTCGGTGGTTTGTTCTGTCTTCTCCTGGCGTATACCTCCGCCCAGGAGTACACCTCCCCCAACTTATAATCAATGGTATCTCTTCGATACTTGCGTATCTTTCGCTCATTGATTTCTCGAGTGTGTTTGTCCATTTGGATAGTGATATCATCCAATATCTTAGACCATTCCTCAGCGGACAACATGTCACTTAGTTCCTGTTTGCATTGCTGTATCTCCTTGTTTAATTCTTCCAATGCTCGTGATAACTCATCAACAATTAACAAGATTAAGTCTAAAGAGCATTTATTCAGGATGGCGTACCATCTTTCCACAAATTTGGAGCTGTTCCTGCATAGGAGCGGCTTTAGCGGGATGCGGAGACCTCTGGGTATCCGCTGTGCGCGGTGGTAAAGTATTAAAGTGCTGGCGTGAAGCCTTTGACTGATTTCCTTTCGTGTGAAATAAAGAAGTTGCTTCAAACAATTCTCTTTGTTCCTGGTGGGACCTTGAGGACTTGCCACCTCGGGGATCAAAGCGTAGATTTTGTCGATGTTATCAGTATTAAAAGCAAAGGTGTCTGCTTTCAAGTCGGTTAGTGCCGCAATGTCATCATATGCTAGAGAGGCCATGTTTCAACAGTTTACTTTGGGGTGCAGTGGCCCTGGTCAGGGCAGAATACAAGCTGTGGTGTGGGTCACGCACACCTCTTTGTGTCAGTCTGTGCGGCTGTGGTGTGCTTCAAGGATATCACCCCCTGACAGAGAGGTGTGGAAATCCAATATGGTCAGTGGTACCTAGGATAAGTACCAGCTCCTCGAGCACAACCTTTCAATGAAGAAATTCACTTTTTAAACCAAAGATGTGTAGATACATTGTCCATGTTTAATTCACATGTCGTAATTCATGTCCATTATCCAATCTCAATCAAGTGAATGAAATGTACAATCCAAATGTTGCATTTAGATATTTAAACAATTTCCCTCCCGATGCATTTCGGACCTCCGTCCTTCGTCAGGGGAATCCTAAAATGGCAAAGACATCGTCTAAGCGTCTCACCCCGGGGTTCAAGAAATCAATTCACAATAAAATTATTACGCATTGAAATTGTGAACGGTTAACTAAAGTGCTCAACCTATGCTCAATCATTGCCCCATTGCCGTTGTGCTGACGCATGCTATTAGCGTAATCACCGTGTTTATTAAAAGTGACTATGAAAGAAAATAATTATCGAGTGCACAATGTGCTAACCAGTTCCACAACACCCAGTGCTCGGTAAACGGTGCTCATGTCCAATTCATTCATAAACCATCGTGTGCTCTGTGCCTGAAATTATACATAACATGCCTACATCGAAAAGTAAAGATAATCAATTCAAACTTACAGAAAAAAGGTGTTGTGAGAGCCCGCGTCCCACTCGTGTGCTCGCTGGCGTCTACCAACTGAGTTTAAGCATGAGCGCAAACATAAATAAGGGGTGTTCAAGTGCATGCAAACCCAAGGGACTGTAGCGGCCATATTGTAGTGGTGTAAAAAACTCCCAACATGTTCATGAATCAATTCAAAAAATGTAATATGGTCTAACTAAGTTCTCAAATAAATCCCATGGTCTAAACAAGTAATATTGTCAAAACTAAAAAAGCAGTTGGTAATTAAATAAAAACAAATGCTTAACATGACAATGACATTCAACATATAATAAAGGCAAGTATTAGTGTCCGTCATGGTCTATTACAGGTAACATGTGAATTCCATCCGATCATTGAGACCGGATGGCTTCATGGATTGAAGGAACTTAATCCAGTGATTCTCACGCTGTAATAAAAAATCATTGTTGTCTCTGCCTTCCCGTTTATTAACCACTTCCACAGCAGCGAATCGCAGTTGACTGATGTTATGTCGGTTCTCTTTAAAGTGTACAGCAAGGTTCGATTTCAAGTTCACTGTTCTTATGTTACTTTTGTGTTCATTTATCCTCAATTTTAGTTTCCTTGACGTTTTGCCAGTGTAAACCAAGCCACACGGGCATTTGATGATGTAAATCACATTCTCAGTGTCACATGTAGCGTTTAGTTTGAGTCTGATGTTTGTGCCCTTCAGAGGGTGTTTCAATATAGGGCCTTTGATCATGTTATTACAATTCTTACAGTTGAAACAAGGCTGGTTTCCTTTGAAAATGGTTTGCTCATGTTGGCCAGGATGTGTGATGATCTCTTTCAAATTTCTGCCTCTTTTGTAGGCGAATAGTGGCTGTTGATTGAAAATACCATTAAAGTCTTGTTCTCCACTAATGATCGGCCAATGTCGCAAAATTGAGGCCTTATATGCCTTGGATGCTTCAGAAAACTTAGATACTATCACTGGTCTTTTAGTTTCTCCTTTGGTTTTCGTTGTTAGTGTGTCTTGTCTTGTGAGATTATCGCATCGTTCCTTAGCTTTGATCAAAATGCTCTCTGGGTATCCTCTGCGTTCAAAACGTTCTAACATTTGTTGTGCTTGTGACTCATATTCAGATTCATTGGATACGATCCTTTTCACCCGAAGAAGTTGTGAGAAGGGCAGGTGATTCTTCAATGGTCTCTGATGGTAAGAATTGTAATGCAAAATGTTGTTTTTATCCGTTTCCTTTCTATACAGATTGGTTTCCAGATGGTCCCCAACCCGTATCACTCTGACATCCAGGAATGTGATCGTTGACTGGTTCACTTCATGCGTGAACTGAATACGGTCATTGATGCTGTTTAAATTTGTTAAAGCTGATGATAATGATTCCTGATCTCCATGCCATAAGACGAAGATATCGTCTATATACCTCAGAAACATTATGGCATGTTGTATCCACTGGGTCTGGTTCAAAATGTGGTTGTTTTCAAAATATTGCATGAATGCGTTAGCGTACACAGGTGCCGCACAGTTGCCCATGGATGTCCCCGACAGCTGTGCGTACAGTTGGTCACTCCAAGAAAAGTAGCTTTGGTATAGCGTGAAATGCATCAGCTGCATGATGAAAATTTGAAAATCTTCAGCCAAATCTGAGTGAAGCAAAATACTTTCCACTGCTTCCATCCCCAAGTCATGGGGAATACTCGTATAAAGGGATTTTACATCTATGGAACATAGCCAGATATTGTCACTTTCCTCAAACTTGATTTCCTTAATCTTTAGCAAGAAATCCGTCGTGTCTTTAACGTATGTACAAGACTGTTGTATTAGAGGCTGCAAGTACCGATCAATGAGCTTGCCGGTATTCTCATGTATACTTCCACGAGTCGAGACAATTGGCCTGAATGGTGGTAGTGTTAAGCTCTTGTGAACTTTCGGAAGCATATACATGCTGGGAGTACGTGGATTGGTGGTGGTTAGAAACCTCCTGGTTTTGGGATTTATCGTTCCATTTTCCTCAGCCATTGACAGTATATTCATTAGTACCTCATTGTATTGAGTGGTGGGATTAGATTGCAGCAAGCTATAAGTGTTAATATCAGCAAGATGTTCTTGAACTTGTTCATTGTAGAACTTGGTATCCATCAGGACTAGAGCCCCTCCCTTATCTGCAGTCTGGTAAGTGATGCCTTCCTTCTTTGCCAAATTGTTCAATGTGGAATATTCCTTGCTAGTTAAATTCAAGTGTTTCTTTTTCCTGGTGAAGTTAATGCTGCTAATGTCATTCTTAACCAATTTCTCGAAAGTGTCTAAGGACTTATGACTGGCAGGTGCCATGAAAGTGCTCCTTGCTCTTAATCCTTTCAATTGGTCAGTACGTTCACCCTCAGGTGGGGGCATCACGTTTTCAAAGAAGTGCCTTAGTCGCAAATTGCGCATAAATTTGAACAAACTGATTTCCAATTCTAACTCGTTGGTATGGCTGGTAGGGATAAACGAGGTGCCTTTTTGTAGAACTTTGATTTCCTGATCAGATAACGTATAAGAAGAAATATTTATCACGAGGTTATTTTCTTTGTTTTCTCTACTCTCTTGTTCAGAGTTGAACTCCTCATGTCTCTCCCCGTCTCTTTTTCCTTTTCTTTTGGCCTGCACCCCAAAGTAAACTGTTGAAACATGGCCTCTCTAGCATATGATGACATTGCGGCACTAACCGACTTGAAAGCAGACACCTTTGCTTTTAATACTGATGACATCGACAAAATCTACGCTTTGATCCCCGAGGTGGCAAGTCCTCAAGGTCCCACCAGGAACAAAGAGAATTGTTTGAAGCAACTTCTTTATTTCACACGAAAGGAAATCAGTCAAAGGCTTCACGCCAGCACTTTAATACGTTACCACCGCGCACAGCGGATACCCAGAGGTCTCCGCATCCCGCTAAAGCCGCTCCTATGCAGGAACAGCTCCAAATTTGTGGAAAGATGGTACGCCATCCTGAATAAATGCTCTTTAGACTTAATCTTGTTAATTGTTGATGAGTTATCACGAGCATTGGAAGAATTAAACAAGGAGATACAGCAATGCAAACAGGAACTAAGTGACATGTTGTCCGCTGAGGAATGGTCTAAGATATTGGATGATATCACTATCCAAATGGACAAACACACTCGAGAAATCAATGAGCGAAAGATACGCAAGTATCGAAGAGATACCATTGATTATAAGTTGGGGGAGGTGTACTCCTGGGCGGAGGTATACGCCAGGAGAAGACAGAACAAACCACCGAGGGATCAGACCAATACAACTGAAACTTCATCCTCAGAAGAGGAATCTCGTGGTGACCGAAGACGAACAGATACTAACAGACCTACAACTAGCACCGAATCATCTATCCCCACTGCGGTTCCTTTTTTAGGCGAGGGATCAGAAGAAAGAGACGACCCAGGAGGAGCCAGGCCAAAAGAAAAGGAAAAAGAGACGGGGAGAGACATGAGGAGTTCAACTCTGAACAAGAGAGTAGAGAAAACAAAGAAAATAACCTCGTGATTAATATTTCTTCTTATACGTTATCTGATCAGGAAATCAAAGTTCTACAAAAAGGCACCTCGTTTATCCCTACCAGCCATACCAACGAGTTAGAATTGGAAATCAGTTTGTTCAAATTTATGCGCAATTTGCGACTAAGGCACTTCTTTGAAAACGTGATGCCCCCACCTGAGGGTGAACGTACTGACCAATTGAAAGGATTAAGAGCAAGGAGCACTTTCATGGCACCTGCCAGTCATAAGTCCTTAGACACTTTCGAGAAATTGGTTAAGAATGACATTAGCAGCATTAACTTCACCAGGAAAAAGAAACACTTGAATTTAACTAGCAAGGAATATTCCACATTGAACAATTTGGCAAAGAAGGAAGGCATCACTTACCAGACTGCAGATAAGGGAGGGGCTCTAGTCCTGATGGATACCAAGTTCTACAATGAACAAGTTCAAGAACATCTTGCTGATATTAACACTTATAGCTTGCTGCAATCTAATCCCACCACTCAATACAATGAGGTACTAATGAATATACTGTCAATGGCTGAGGAAAATGGAACGATAAATCCCAAAACCAGGAGGTTTCTAACCACCACCAATCCACGTACTCCCAGCATGTATATGCTTCCGAAAGTTCACAAGAGCTTAACACTACCACCATTCAGGCCAATTGTCTCGACTCGTGGAAGTATACATGAGAATACCGGCAAGCTCATTGATCGGTACTTGCAGCCTCTAATACAACAGTCTTGTACATACGTTAAAGACACGACGGATTTCTTGCTAAAGATTAAGGAAATCAAGTTTGAGGAAAGTGACAATATCTGGCTATGTTCCATAGATGTAAAATCCCTTTATACGAGTATTCCCCATGACTTGGGGATGGAAGCAGTGGAAAGTATTTTGCTTCACTCAGATTTGGCTGAAGATTTTCAAATTTTCATCATGCAGCTGATGCATTTCACGCTATACCAAAGCTACTTTTCTTGGAGTGACCAACTGTACGCACAGCTGTCGGGGACATCCATGGGCAACTGTGCGGCACCTGTGTACGCTAACGCATTCATGCAATATTTTGAAAACAACCACATTTTGAACCAGACCCAGTGGATACAACATGCCATAATGTTTCTGAGGTATATAGACGATATCTTCGTCTTATGGCATGGAGATCAGGAATCATTATCATCAGCTTTAACAAATTTAAACAGCATCAATGACCGTATTCAGTTCACGCATGAAGTGAACCAGTCAACGATCACATTCCTGGATGTCAGAGTGATACGGGTTGGGGACCATCTGGAAACCAATCTGTATAGAAAGGAAACGGATAAAAACAACATTTTGCATTAAAATTCTTACCATCAGAGACCATTGAAGAATCACCTGCCCTTCTCACAACTTCTTCGGGTGAAAAGGATCGTATCCAATGAATCTGAATATGAGTCACAAGCACAACAAATGTTAGAACGTTTTGAACGCAGAGGATACCCAGAGAGCATTTTGATCAAAGCTAAGGAACGATGCGATAATCTCACAAGACAAGACACACTAACAACGAAAACCAAAGGAGAAACTAAAAGACCAGTGATAGTATCTAAGTTTTCTGAAGCATCCAAGGCATATAAGGCCTCAATTTTGCGACATTGGCCGATCATTAGTGGAGAACAAGACTTTAATGGTATTTTCAATCAACAGCCACTATTCGCCTACAAAAGAGGCAGAAATTTGAAAGAGATCATCACACATCCTGGCCAACATGAGCAAACCATTTTCAAAGGAAACCAGCCTTGTTTCAACTGTAAGAATTGTAATAACATGATCAAAGGCCCTATATTGAAACACCCTCTGAAGGGCACAAACATCAGACTCCAACTAAACGCTACATGTGACACTGAGAATGTGATTTACATCATCAAATGCCCGTGTGGCTTGGTTTACACTGGCAAAACGTCAAGGAAACTAAAATTGAGGATAAATGAACACAAAAGTAACATAAGAACAGTGAACTTGAAATCGAACCTTGCTGTACACTTTAAAGAGAACCGACATAACATCAGTCAACTGCGATTCGCTGCTGTGGAAGTGGTTAATAAACGGGAAGGCAGAGACAACAATGATTTTTTATTACAGCGTGAGAATCACTGGATTAAGTTCCTTCAATCCATGAAGCCATCCGGTCTCAATGATCGGATGGAATTCACATGTTACCTGTAATAGACCATGACGGACACTAATACTTGCCTTTATTATATGTTGAATGTCATTGTCATGTTAAGCATTTGTTTTTATTTAATTACCAACTGCTTTTTTAGTTTTGACAATATTACTTGTTTAGACCATGGGATTTATTTGAGAACGTAGTTAGACCATATTACATTTTTTGAATTGATTCATGAACATGTTGGGAGTTTTTTACACCACTACAATATGGCCGCTACAGTCCCTTGGGTTTGCATGCACTTGAACACCCCTTATTTATGTTTGCGCTCATGCTTAAACTCAGTCGGTAGACGCCAGCGAGCACACGAGTGGGACGCGGGCTCTCACAACACCTTTTTTCTGTAAGTTTGAATTGATTATCTTTACTTTTCGATGTAGGCACGTTATGTATAATTTCAGGCACAGAGCACACAATGGTTTATGAATGAATTGGACATGAGCACCGTTTACCGAGCACTGGGTGTTGTGGAACTGGTTAGCACATTGTGCACTCGATAATTATTTTCTTTCATAGTCACTTTTAATAAACACGGTGATTACGCTAATAGCATGCGTCAGCACAACGGCAATGGGGCAATGATTGAGCATAGGTTGAGCACTTTAGTTAACCGTTCACAATTTCAATGCGTAATCATTTTATTGTGAATTGATTTCTTGAACCCCGGGGTGAGACGCTTAGACGATGTCTTTGCCATTTTAGGATTCCCCTGACGAAGGACGGAGGTCCGAAATGCATCGGGAGGGAAATTGTTTAAATATCTAAATGCAACATTTGGATTGTACATTTCATTCACTTGATTGAGATTGGATAATGGACATGAATTACGACATGTGAATTAAACATGGACAATGTATCTACACATCTTTGGTTTAAAAAGTGAATTTCTTCATTGAAAGGTTGTGCTCGAGGAGCTGGTACTTATCCTAGGTACCACTGACCATATTGGATTTCCACACCTCTCTGTCAGGGGTGATATCCTTGAAGCACACCACAGCCGCACAGACTGACACAAAGAGGTGTGCGTGACCCACACCACAGACCCAGTATGATCCCATACTGTGGCGCTCGGATGATACTGAAGACTATGCCCTCTTCATGATCCTTCCCGTATTTCACAGGTAGTACCCCCGTGTGGTGCCCGATGGGGCCGGTGATAAGGCGTCTCCCATCCACAGCATAGACCTCCTCGGGCATCTCTTTGGGTACGAGGGCTATACCCAACCGCCTAGCCTCGTCTTTGTCCATGAACAGGCCAGTGGCCCCCGAATCGACCATTGCTTCTACGGATATCCACCTGTTTTCCACGGATACATGGACCTTGATATACAGGTGCTGGGGTTTTGATAGAGTAAGACTCAACAAAGAAGGGATGCTACAACGACTCCGAGAGGCCCCTTCGCTACACCGGGAGTCCTTTAGTTTTCCGCCTGGACATCAACAGCTGTGGTTACGGGTTTATTGGTCTGAAGCGGCTGTTTCTAGG